>NC_068396.1:10039510-10339510 GCF_023724105.1 Carassius gibelio
TCTCTGTCTCCCTGTGCATAAAATTCTGTCGCTACAAGTTCAGCAATCTGCCAAGTAGAAGAGAAAGAAAGAAAGACAATTTTTTTTACTGTGTGTGTGTGCGTGTGTGTGCTTAAATGCATGTGTGGTTGAGGTGTTTCTGCATGCATGCATGCAAATGTGTGTTGTGGTGTTTCTGCATGCATACATGTACATGTGTGTGTGTATGTGTGGGAAATGCTCACCCGCTTCTGAACTGGCCATGGTTTGGTTATTGCAGATATGTCACTTGCTGTCATTAGCATTGACCTATTTAGATCGAGAACATCAGTTAATATAGAGACAGGAAGTGGCCAAACTATCAAGTGTGGTGAAAGTTTCCTGTTCTTGCACTGTGCTACAGTTAGGTCTAACGAGAGCAGATATAGAGTGTGTTGTTAGAAAAAGAAAGTATAATAAATATCTGCTGATTTTTGTTGGTTTGCATGACAATGTGGGTCAGGTGAAATAAAATTTGTATTAATAATTTTTTTTAATGATTGTATGAATATCATGTATTAATGTGCATATTCTTCAAATAAATGTGTTTTATATTTTTACCTAAGCAGTTCTCTGTGTCCATCATCTGTCCAAAGACAGCTGTTACTCTGAGCAAGTTTAAAGAACTTAGTTCTTTTCCTAAAGGTAAACAAACAGAAAATTAATCAAATTAAGATAATTCCGTTCTAATGTATTTTGTGTGAACAGCTGTGTTTCCAGCTTGAACTGGAAAATGAAGAAATGCTTACTCTATGTAGACAGCAAGGTCTGTTGCAAGAATGTGCTTTTCAATCATCAGCACACAGGCCTTGTATTCATTCAATGAGAGCGAGCTGAGAATCTGACTGCCCTGCACCAGAGAGACAAATGTTGAGGGGTTTTAAGAAGTTATGCATGGACATAGATTCATAAACTTATGAATATTGAGATAAATGAACGTTAGATAGAAGGATGGACAGACAAATTCTAAGGATGCTATGGATGCGTGCTATGAACGGATGGATACTATTGAACAATGTGTCATGATAAGGTGTTTTGTCTTGGTTCACTAAGTACTCCCTTTCCCATAAACCCCTGCCAAGAAATTCATTATTGCACCACAACTATTTCCTATCATGGACATTGAAAGGATTGAAATTATTTCCTTATGAAATTAATTCCTTGTGAAGCCCATAAACTCAGGAACTCACACAAAACAGATGCCATGTGGCAAGAAAAGCCATAAAACAATAAAACTGATCTGGAGAAGAAATCTTCAAAGAGAGCAAACAACACCTATCTCCTTCCTCATTTACAGGTGTGTCCCACTTTAGGGTCTGTGAGAATGTTTTCCTATCTCGGGTCAGGTGCAATCCTGGGGTCATGAGAACCTAACAAACCAAACGGTTTTTATGTTTTTACAACTGATTTGAAGATTTTCTTGTTTCTGTTCTGAGTATAAAAGGGAAGTGAACATTACTGTAGGGAATCTGTAGTCAGAAAAAAAACCATGCATTGTGTGAGAGTCTATGGAGCTCTGCACCAGTACTCTCGCTGCTGTCAGGTATGATTAAAAAATGTAATTTTGTTAAACACATTGTGCCCACAGAGCACACTGTATAGTTGTTTGTGCTACTACATGTACACATGGGCTAGTTAAGTTTATTCTTTAAAAACACATGATTACTTTGCTGTAAGTGTTCTTTGAGATACTTAGGTAAAAGGTTGTTGATGCTATGCATTTTGGACAGTGTGTCTTGTGTTATATTAGGATAACTGTTACATGTGTGATTATGTTAAATTTGTTTGTCTCCAGCATGGAACACTTGGCTATTTTCCATATAGTTACAGTGAACCATGTGGAGAAGCATAGAAATGCCATTCGGCTACAATGTGATTCACAATTGCATTATCTTTTCTAAATTGGTTTCTAATTGTTTCATTACGTAATAGGCATGATACAATTTTACCTGACAAATAATAAATTGTTATATTTGATTTATTCTGATCTCTTTTGAAAAATGTCTGTGTTCATGACAGATCACACTTCAGCATCAATGGATGAACCTTGGGGAATATTATTAGGTGCTTCAGATTTCTGACTGTCTCGAACGTAACACGGTGTAGCTCTCGTGGCTATAGGGAAAAAAATGCATTTTTATTATGAGCATGCAGGGTGTATCTCGTTTAAAGGTATTATAACTGTTCTGCATCCTTTGAGTAAGTTCGGAACTGAGTGCAATTCCTGAGCGATACCTGGTCCCTAATGAATAAAGAATTGAAAGTATGGGATTTCCATTTAAACAATTGATATCTGTGATCAGCTTTTGATAGAAATATTGCTAAAATTGAATGATCACGTGAAACTAGACTAACATTTAAATTAAATCCTGATAAATTCAGAAGCCCAACTAAAAGACAGAATACGCATTAAACCTTTGACCAGGCCACTGGATTTTGGGCCGGCGGGTGGATTCTTACAACACTATAAAGGTTGCACACATCCACAAACACAGTGTTGATTATTGCTTAGACTGAGTGTTAGCCTGTAACCTTGTCTTGTTTCTGTCTTTTCTTGCCTTACTTTGCACTACCCATGTATTTTGCCCTTGGATTTTTTATTGGATTACTCTTTTGCCTGTTCCATGGATTATAGACTAACTATCTGAAACAGTTTTGACCCATGCCTGTTTTTGACCATGTCTTTGTCTAATAAAAGCCTGCAGATGGATCCATAAGTCTAACATCTCGTTCTGCTCATAACAGAATGTTATGGATTGATGCTATAAATGGATGGATGGATGGATGGATGCAATGGATAGATACTATGAACGGATGACTGGTCAACAATATGAATTAATTTATGGATGGATAGAAGGATGTTACTGGTGCATGAATGGATGCTATTAATGGATGGATTGATAGATGAATGGTGAATGATAGATGGGTGGATGGATGGATGGATGGTTGAATGATTAAAGGATGGATGCTATAAACATATGATGTTATGGGAAGATGGAGGATGGATGGATGGATGGATGCTATGGTTGGAAGAATGGACAACAAGATGGATGAATTGAATGGATTTTATGGATAGATGTATGTATGTATGGATGGATGGATGGATCTTACGGGATTGTTGAGAATGAGAAGACACATGTCATAATGATGGTGCTCCAGAGATGAGTGACCATACAGTTGTGCCAGTGGCTGGTTACTCCTAAGACAAAGAGAGAGGAAGAAAGGGAAAAAAGAGAGAGAGAGAATAAAAATAGGGGGTCAAAAATGCACAACGGACTGTAATATTGTATCTATTTATCAAAACGTAATTTACCAATACAAAATAGTAAGGCAATTTACAATGAAACATTGTTTAAATATGTAAAGGTATTATGTTCTTAACAGTGTTGGACTAGTTACTCTAAAAATAAAATATTAATTACTAGTTACTAATTACTTTCTGAATCATATATCAACCTCAACAAGTTAAAATGGTCATATGACCTTGCTAAAAAGAACATTATGTTGTGTATTTGGTGTTATGCATTGTGTTTATGCGGTTTAAATAAAATTAAAAAAGCATTATTTTCCAAATGATATACATTATTGTTGCTCCTCTATGTCTCACCTTTCTGAAACATGTACATGTTTACAAAGCTCATCGTTCTGAAATGCGAGGTGTACACTGATTGGCCAGCTGTCCAATGCATTGTGATTGGCTTAATTCCTCAAGTGGCTGTGATTGGCTGAATTCCTCAAACTACACAAATTATTCTGCTCATACTTTAGATTAGGGTCCAATTCTCACTATTAACTAACTATTAACTATGACTTCAAAATACTCCTAATAACTGTTTATTAATACTAAGTAGGTAAGAATTGGGTAGGATTAAGGATCTAGAGCCCCCTTCCTCAAATCTTACCCTGGAGGTCCAATGCGCTGCAGAGTTTAGCTTCACCCCTGATCAAAGACACCTGCTTGTGATTTTCTAATGATCCCAAAGACACTGATTGGCACTGATTAGCATGCTCAGGTGTGTTTAATTAGGGTTAGAGCTAAACTCCGCAGGAAAGTGGATCTCGAGGTCCAGATTTGAGGATCCCTGATCTAGAGGGTCTTGAAGAGTAAGACATTAATACAGAAAGTGCTTTTTAATTAATAATAAACATCCAGTGTCCCAGTAAGAGTTCTTTAATAGTTATTCAAGTAGTTTTTAATTAGAAATCATAGTGTGGCATCTCAAATACAGATACAGCACTACAGAGTGGTACCAAAAACTGCTTGCCACATTTTAAAAAACTAAATTGCCTTGTATAAATTACAAAGGCATTCATACATGTTTAAACACATTCAAAAACTTGTTAGGCCAGTGAAACCCTATACTTTTAGACATATGCATATAACAGCATGGTGAGGAATGTTGTTCTGCACAGTGGTGGTTGTAGTAGTGTAGTGTACCTCTCTATGTAAGAGTTATTTACTCCTCTGTGGTCCAGATCATGGCACAGACTGGCAATCATGAGAGCAAGAACCTCCAGACTGCTAAAATTACTCTGGATTAAAGAACATCAGAGATTAAGCAAGCTTGGAATGACACCAAATGTGAGGTCAATGAAATATCAGAGATTTGGCAGGGCAGGGATTAATGAACTAATAATTTGCTAAATCCAGTTTTCTCAGAACAAACCTTTTAACTTATTAACCCAGTGTGCACTGCTGAGTTTAAAAGATTAGGACAAATTGTCTATCAACAGATTATAATTCTAACCTTTAGTTCCTTTGTCTGCAGAATGGCAAACATACACTGGGCTGTGCGCAATGCATGACTCCAATTATGATAGACCACATTGCTTCTGTAGCACTTCTGTACGCTCAAAACCCACTGACACAGAGTCTGAAGAAGAAAAGGAAATACCAGTTCTAAATCCACAGCTTACACAAAAGAATTGCTCAAAGCTTGGTAGTTAGTGACATTAGCTAGAGGAGCCGAGCAGGATTAAACCAGAAACCTTGTGGTCAATGCTGAACTCCTGGGGCAAATTGAGATCCAGGAACATGCGCACAACAGCCTGAGTCATGGCAGTCTGAGACATATCAAAATCACTGAAGCCAAAATCCAGTAAACAGAAGACATCTGCTGATGGGATGACGACCTCCTAGAGGTAAAGAAAGTGTATGGAAATGGGAACATTTTTAAGACATTTTAAATGACACATTGAAAAAAAATGTAGGGCTACTGTGTTCAAGTGCAACTGAAAAAAACACAGACATACACAAGAATGTGCACTAACCACAGGAAGTTGCAAGTTCTGGCTATCACATCAAAATATTCCGGCTTTAATGCAGTTACATAACAGTCTGACTGAGTTAAGTTAGTCATGTGCAAATGTAGAGCAGCTGGTGGTACTTTTTAAAGAAAAATAAAAGGAGAAGGAGAGTTTTTGAATGGTTACCTCCAATGCATCAAGTTCCTCTTGTGAAGCAGAGATTTGATAAGATAAGACCTGCAGGTGCAAACATACACACACAATCCCATATACATACACAGTGTGAATAGAAAAAAGAAAAACATTGTATTTCTATTGCTAACATCTTTTAAATATGAGATTTTTCTGTCTAGATCAATCCTGGTGTTGAGTGATTGTTGAGTCAGTATTCAGATCACTTGCTCATTATTCTTACAGTAAAAAGTGATTTCCAGTGACTCAAAAAGAGTGTGATGGCATTTCCTACCTCTTTAGTCACAGCCAGCTTTGCTCTGGTTTTATCTGCCCTCTGCTCCGTGTTGAATTTTTGCAATCCTAGAGCACAGTACACCGCAAAGTCTTCCAGGAAGTGCTCATCAGCTCGACTAAAAACTTCGGTCTCAGTGAAAGCCATTTTATTGACTAGCTGGCACACACCTGTAAGAAGAAAACTTAAAAAAAGAATATGTACCCTGTCTATACAAACTATTTTCATACCAATTATCAACCGTCTAAATTGCTATAGAGATACATAGAATGGCCTCTATTTGTATCTTAACCAATTGGTCAAATTCTTTCAGAACCCAACAATCTGAACTAACTATGTTTTCCATGTTTAAAGCATAGGACTATATTCTTACTGTATGTAATTTATTATAATATGAGCTACAGTATATAAAATAGAAAAGTCTGAAACAAACAAACAAACCAAAAACACTCAGAGCTTTGGTTTGTTGGATCAACAATGTGGACATTTACCTATAATGTTATCTCTCTGTTTGCCTCTCAGAGGTGTGCCGACCAAACTCCTGATCTGAGAGACTTTGGAAATCTGGGACTTGGAGAAATATATATATAAAAGAAACAATATTTATACCAGCACTATGTTAACTTATGAGTAATATTATATAATTAGCAAAGTGACAAAGTTATTAATCAGATACACTTACAGCTCTGTTGATAATGTTAAGTGTCTTCATCGAGTTTCGCACATGCATGGCATACATGTAGCTGATGTCATTGCCGTCATAATCCCTAAAGATTACAGTTACACATTTTACTATGCTAAACACATTATATACGTACATACGAATAACTAATATTTTAAACCTTGTTTGTTTGTTAGTATTAAATGGCAGTACTCAACACTATTATTATGTGACTTTCAACATCATTGGCTTAAAAAAACAAGGTACTTGTATTTTGTGTATATCATGATTAAGTTATGAATAAACATTTATTTACTTTGTAGAACACTGGTCGGAGCAACTGCTTTCTTTATGTTTTATATGGACCATCTTTGAGAAAGGCCCCTGCAAGACATCAACAAAAAACACAGATCTCTCAGTTTCAAGTTCAGAATTGAAGTTACCAATAAGCAAACAAAGCATCCTTTTTGTTTTAACAACGAATCATTGTCCATAAATTGTATTAATTCTTGTACTACCGTGGAGCTGTCGTCTGAGATGAAAACAGTACAGAATTGTGCTTTTGTAACTGGCAGGATGACAGCAGCCAGTTTAATGAGCATGTCATCCACTGAGGGGTAGTCATGTGACACCAGCTGGGCCAATTCCAAAAGTACCTGTCAATCAAATGCACAGTTATAACCACAGTGATTTATCAAAAGTGAGTTTAAGATGAATCCCTAGATGTAAGTTAATAATTCATTATGGTGAATGTTTACATATATCTGAGTACCATATTATTACCCCATACAGTATCTGATATCATCCCTTTCCCAATACAGTAATTTTTAAGGATAAAGTTGCAAATTATGTGTTTTTCCCCCCATGTTGTTGTGTTGCAAAATGTTGTTAATAAATATCTTATTTCAAGCTAGAGAAAAAGTTATTTGTGATAAGAATGTTCTGTATTCTTCAGAAGAATCATTTCAGATGAGTGAGTGAGTCACTTTAGATAAAGTGTCTAAATGAAAGTCTATGTGACACCTGGTTGCGTTTGCGCTCTTGTTCAGAACTTTCACACAGCTGGCTGTTTTCCAGGATCAGTCCGAACAACAGCATGTGTGACGACAAGACCTAGAGACAAAAAGACGGCTCATTCTTTGACTCAGTCAAGTCACAAGCCACAAAAATTGCATTTGGTATTTATTACAGATATGTGGCCTGTCACATGCAATTAGTCTATATTCATGCTCAATGCACTATGCCTATACAACTTTTTATGTATGCTCAGTATTATTTAATTTCAGATTAATGAAAGGCAAAATGTTTGCCATCTTTATTTATGATAAATACTCACTTTCTCATCATGTTCTGAGAAAAAGCTGCCAACACATGTGCCTGGCCTGCTTTTGTTCACAGCCATGACAACACCTATAACCTGCCAATATACAATGGACCACTTCCTTAACAGACAATATGTAATATCACAAATATAAATATAATGCAGAAAAGATATACAATCAGTCTTGTTAATGGTACAAATACTAATCGGGACATATAACATAATGACAATATATTAACTGATGATCTAGGATTGTCCAACCTCCTTTTTGTGGTTCAGGATAGGCACACTGAGAATACTTGTGGGTCTGTCCTCTTCCCTCTCGTACAGTTCAATCTGAAATCTTGGATCCTATCAAAGCACAGTTAAAATCAATCATTCAGGCGATCTACTAAACAACATCAATTTGAAACCTTGCATCACTATGTTATTTCTGAGGCGATGACAGCGTATTTAGTTTTATGGCTGACTGCACAGACAAATGTCAGAAATTACAGAGTCGAAACAAGGTTTGAAGTTGAAGACCTAAAGATAAGAATTAAGTGGCTTCTGAGAGAGAAATACCAGTTCAGCACATATTCGTATCTTTGCTTTTCATTCTGTCTTTCTCTTCACATTCTGTCAGCTGTCACAGTGCCAATTCAGGGTTTAAAACTTAGATCAGGGTAGGATTTCCCTTCCCACGCACATGTCCCAAAGCTTTTAAAGACTTGCAAGCACACACAATTTCATTCCTTATTCCCACGCCTGCTCTTCTCTAATAAAAATACACATGATTATACTGGCATCATATGTTATTCTTTTTTAATTCATTGGTATGTCAACATAAAATATTTGCTTGCGCATGCCCATTTCCCATTTATACACTGAGATTATATTTGTAGTATATATTCGAAGTAATGTTTAATATATAACACTATTAAATGTACTCTTCATCAAACCTCATAATGATGTTCCATTTTCACATAATACTGCAATATGTAGCAAGGCATAAATTCAACTGTGCACCGTATAACATCATTTTTTCGAAGCTGCAGATGAAACAAAGTTTATTAAAGCATGTTTTACAAGAAAATACTATTTCAATCTGTCTACTTTAAAATTTTGCATTAAATTAAATATGTTGCTTGCTGTTTCTTTGTAAATATTTGTGAAAATGGTTTCAAAGTAAACACAACAACAAATGTTTTTCAGAGTAGCATTTAAAAAATGTTGGTTTTAATATTCATTTATTTAGACTTTTAATATTTCAATATATATTGTTTTAATATTTAATTTATTTAGAAATTATCGGTTTATCTGCCTATAGCTTACTTCATACTGTATTGTATTATTTTGTAATGCATACATTTCATTGTAGCATATAAATGATTTATTTTATTTTATTATTTTATTTTAAGTTTAATCAAACAAAACAGTATAGAAATGTACTATATATGTCATTTATGGGCCTTCAGCTATATATCGGTATTGGCTGTTTATTAATATCAGTGCATCCATAAAAAATTCAATACTGAAATTTAAATGGTAGCATGCTATATTTAAGATATTAAACTTTATCTAAGCAAGACCACATTTGCATCTATCGAATAGTGCAGTAAGACATTTAAAGTCCGATCAAACTGTTAAAAGATAAGCTCTGAATAACTTGGCACATTATGGCAAACTTAAAGCAACTTGGATTAAAACAATCTGTTTTTAGGACAAAGAATTAGTTCAGGTCAGTCCTGGAAAGCCTGAGTAGTCTTAGTGTTTCTGTTACAAGGGGAATCCTGGACCACAGCCCACCAGTGACCTAAACTGACTCGGAGCCCAGATTAGACTTGACACGAAACACCCCTCATTTATTACCTCACGGGCATCACTGATGTTGAGTGGCCTCCCAGTGCTGACCACGTAACCCATAATGCACTTGTCCCATTCTGCCTGTGTGTAACCGTAGACAGACTCCTCATCTGATTGGAAGAGAGGACCCAAACACTTAACACCTGTTTTGTCCACTGTTGTCATGGAGAGACAGCAGCGCTGGGCCTGAGTGATCTCAGAAAGATGCTGTAGGATCTGACAGATGATTTTGTTCTGTAGAGGTCTAATCAGGCCACCAAAGAGTCGCATCATGAAGTTACAGGACTCGCCTCTCATACACTGTCCTGCTGGTCTTGGGGAGCTCAGAGAATGTGGCAAACACTTTGACCTTGACACACAAGGAGAAAATGGAAAGTTTGTAGAATGCCCCCAGGCCCGATCCAGACACACAGCATCATCAGTCTGATGGACAGAAAGGCAGGAGTGTGGTCTTTCCATTGTGGAAGGGTGCACATGTCCTCGAGAGGGCCCACACAGGGGGTGGGAAACCCTGCGTCTGCCAAGAATAGTCCACCTAGATCTTGGCTCAGTTATGAGGGTTTGGGCAGCTTGGGCTCTTTCTACACAGTCATGCATCCAATGTCTGAGAAGAGAAGAGATAAAACAGCAGGTTAAATGGCAATGTAATTCTTTGGGAACAGCTATGTCTAAAGTATATAATATGAAGCCATCTCTGTTAAAAAAAAAAAAAAAGACCAGCATGGGTGGTCACCAGTATATCTTATGTTATAGATCGACAAGACCAAATTTAAATAGAAATTCCTATTAAATTAAGCCAGACTTTTTGCTGTCTGTGAGATCATTTATGAGATCATTTATCATTTAAAAATTCATAAAAAAGTGTTGACAAATTAAATAAAATATTTACACTGATTTTATGAATGTTTCTTGAGCAGAAAATCAGTTCTGACATTTAAAATTAAATTTTGCCATCACTGAAATAAATTCTAATCATATTGAAACAGAAAATATCTGAATTGTCGTAATAAATCACAATATTACTATATTTTGATTAAATAAATACAGCCTGGGTGAGCTAAAAGACTTCTTTCAAAACTTTAATATATATATATATATATATGTATGTATCTGTAAGTACTAAACTGAGATCTCCCAGTCGTTTGTTCTAGCACCACAAAGAACTTTTACTTGTTTTACTTACAACCATTTTTCTTAAGAGCGTATAACTACTGTTTGCATTGCTTGAACTTAAGACATGAAGAATAAAAAAACATAATTAAAAATGCATCAATCACAAAATGTAACTTGTAAATACTCTCTCAGAACAGATACAGCTACAATGCTCACCTTGAGGATCTGCTAAAATAAGATCTGGCAGAGTCTGAATGATCATCCAGCCATGCCTTCACTTTCTCGCTGTCCTTTCCCATCCTGAATCCCATTCTTTGGGTTTTGGCCCCTGGAGTCCAGAGAGGTGAGAAGAACCACCCAGCACTGGTGATGACACGCTGTTCTTTCTCTCTGTCATTCCTCTCCACACACGAACCCTTTTCTCCATTCTTACCCTTTTTGGCTGACTTGGATCTGGACCCTTGAGACCCCCTGCAGGCTGAGGTGACTCCATACCTCCCTTCAGCAGGCAAAGAAGGCAGGGACTCCGAATGCAGGCATGGCATGTTTTCTCTCGCCTTTCTGCTCTCCAAATGAAGATGTAGAAGTTGCTCGGCCTTCCTGAAAGAGCGATGAAAAGAGATGCGAAACACTGATGCACGGTCTGTATCCAAGGAAGGTCAGAGAATTAAGCTTTGCTGTCACCAGCTACACTAACCTCAAAATTCTGCACAGTGGAGGTGGGGGCTAATCCGTTACATAAAACTAATCCGTGAGATAACACCAAGAGGTTCTGTTATGCCCATTCAGGCAACAGGATTAGTGTCCCAGATAACTATTAATGACCTTGCACTCTTGTCTTTAACTGCTTCTACCTGCCAAATAGCTATTAGAAAATGTCAAGTGCACATAAATAGACACACCACACATGATCCAAATCTAGATTAATTAGCAAACAGATTAAAGACTGGAACAGGACATGAGGACACAGTGATTACTGAAAAAGTTTCACAAAAAAAAAAAAGAAAAAAATTAAGTTATAATTATCCTCACATTTTGTATGTATGCAAATTGTACAATATCCAAAGAACACATCTCTAGTAGTTGTGCAGTTAATTCTTGTATTGTATTTTCAGAAAGCTTTGGAATTTTAGATACTTTTGAGCCTACCTCAAAGATGCAAATCAGCACATGGTTAGCTAGCACAGTTCTGAACAGTGGTACACATACCGTATACAAACTAAGTGTTATTGAAAAGCATCCAAAAAGTGTGCTTAATTGCAGAAAAATGTGTTCGGTAGTGACAGTCCTTCAAGTTACACACAGATGTTCTGACTTTCAGACCTATCTACACACCTTGTAGCTTTGAGAGATAGGAATTTTTCCTGATAATACGTTTAGGGGTGTAGTTAAAATCAGTATTAGTCACTTAAAATACGTTTTATGCATCTAATGGAATAAAAAAAATAAAATTGTATATATATATATATATATATATATATATATATATATATATATATATATATATATATATATATTAAGCTAACTGATAAATATTATTGTGGTTTTCAATAGATAATTAAAGGAACTTAGTAAACATCTAATATTTTGAAAGTCTTGAAGTAAAATCCTTTAGTTTTTTTCGTGGGACAGCAGTTTTCACTGATTCTGTAGAATGACCCAAAATACAACTTGAAAACAGCAAAATATTTAACCGTATTAATTATTCATGCCCCATGCAGTGGATAATGGGAACAATAGGATCATAATTTTGCTGCTTACTTAAAGAATCCTTGTAAATATAAGAACACATTTCCAAGTAAAATTTACTAAGTTCCAACATTTTTATTTCTAAAAGCTTAAATATAGTATTAATATATAATTTATTTTATTATTATTATTATAATTATTGCCTAAACAAAATTATTTTATGTAGAAATTACATTTGTTTTTCCGCAGTATTTACTACATCACAAAATCATTTTTATCAGTGTTGTTTTAATATGGATAATACATGACTTTTTTGTAAAATAATTTTAGAAATATTATAATAATTAAGTGAATAAATAAAAAAAATAATACAGCACAAAAGAAAGTGTTGTTTAGGAAAAAAAGCTAAAACATTTAAACCCATATATTATAATTTTTTAAAATTATTTACATAGTATATTTTTTTTAATTATAATTTATAAACATATTATGGTTATGACATCATTCTAAATTAATTTCAGACTCTCTAAAGAGGCCATTAGCAGGAATTTCCAAGGATGAGGTGTTTGTTTAAACAAAAAAAAATGCAGATGCATGCAGAAAATCTTTAAACGCATTTAAACAATTCCTTTTTCTAGAAAGCACTTCCCTTTCCCCAAGTTTAACAATTGCAAACTACAGCAGTGCAACAGGTTATAACTCGTTTGAGAGGGGATTTCAAGAGTCCTTATGTCAAAGTGATGCAATACTTCAAAATTAATTATGTGACGTATAATATTTACAGTTGAGCACCTATAGCTTGCTGTGTGTGTGTGTCTGTGGGTGTAATTCGATTTTTTTTCCTTTTTATTTTTTGTAACTGTTCTGCCAAAACATCTATTTGAAGATTGATTTGATATTAGCGGCCTCTACTGGTACTGTCAAAAAATAATAAATAAATAAATTAATAAATATATAGATGACCAGAAAGCCAAGGCAAAGTTAACCTGGGAGATCTGACTTAACGCAATAATAAAAAAAAGCTGGTTATCACGGATGAAGTTGAATTCTGCATCCAATTCATCGGCTTACATAAGTAGCCTATACTGTAGGCTACAAGTGGTAAGAGAGTACATAAGTAACAGTTACATTAACTTCTGATAAGCGTTTATTAAACAGTTTAATAGGCTAACAGGTTTTTAAGCCTTTTCTGTGCCATGGCACCAAATACTGTGTGATAACAGTGTTTAAGTTCATATTAATGCATTAATATAAAAGAGTATACGTACCCTCACACTCTTTTAATATCCAAAAAGGTGCGGCCTAACGTGACCTTGCTTACTGTAGCTTGGTGACATTTCGCGGGAAAATCCAATCCTCTTTCGAAAGGGGTTTTCGATTAGGGTTAGCTTATTTTACTCATTAAATGAAAATCACCATGCTAAAAATAAATAAATAAAAAGAGAGACCAATTATGTTGCTTAATTGTATTTATTAATTTTTTTTTTTTTTCGTTCTATACCAGCTTAATTGTTGTGACTATTTATTTTCACTTATGAATGACACTATAAAAGTGTATTATGTGTATTACCAAACTGGCACAAAAAAAAAAAAAAAACTAGTTACCTCGTTGTTTCCTTACAGAAATCCAAAGAAGTAGTTAACATGACTAGAAATCTTTATGCCTGTAGATTTACTTTTTTTACTTCTGACAGATTAGTTATTGTGCAATCCTAAACTTTCCCATCCTCCTGTGTAGTAATATCTTACAAACACTAGAGGGAGCAACTCAACAAGATTTCAGAGCATCTTTCGTGTCTTCCTTATTTTCCATACTAATGCCTTTCACTCAGTTAAACCTCTTTTTACATTCATGTACAGTACATCTCCATTTGATTACCTCCAAAGTGTATTTTCGTCCGTCCGTCATTTGCATTTCCTTTCATCTGCTCTCCGTCTTCCATCCCTCACATTTTTGAAGTCATCTTGTCCCATTTCCCATCAGTCTCCTCGTGCCATACGTCTCACTCCGGTGAATATCTGTGGCTCCACCGCATCCCAGATACTCATTCGTCCATCTCTCTGATTTCCCAATCTCCTCTCCTTTCCAGGCTCATTCCTCTTGTCACCTGCAGTGGGAGGTGCGGCCGAGGGTAGCTGGGCTCTGATTGGCCGAGCAGGGAGGAGGCTTCTGTGACATCGTGATGCTGTGCAGATGCTCAGCAGCAGTGGTACTCGAGGAAGACAGTCTGGCAGTATCTGCGCGCTCTCTCTGCCTCTCTCTCTCTCTCTCTCTCTCTCTCTCTCTCTCTCTCTCTCTCTCTCGCTCTCTCTCCCTCTTTCTCTCCCTCCCCCTCTTTTTCATCTTTCCTTTCCCTTCACGCACAAGCACGCATACACACACGCGCACTCCGTCACACTGCAGCAGAAGGGAGAGGACACACCGTGAAGGCCTCTCCTCTTCCTCCTCACCCCTCCTGTGAAAGACAACCTGTCACTCTCTCCTCCGCTATCCTCTGCTTTCCTTCAAGGACTAACGCACACAGGAAGCACCCGGAAAACGACCTACCACAGCACCAGAGAATCTACGGATCACTCACACACCTACATCCTCTTTTTTTTCCTCTGTGTTTCTTGTTGCCAGGCAGTGTTGGCTGAGCGTCAGGACGTGTGCTCGAGCAAGGTGTTTTTCTCCCGCTGACTGAACTTTGGTTTGTTCGTCCCGTTTTTTTCCTCCCATTTCTCTGTGGCATCCTTGTCGCTCCCCACTCGTCTTCCTCCTGACAAAGCCGGACCGTATCCCAGGATGCCGTGCGGCAGGCAACTCTGCTAGGCCGCAGCAGCATGGGCAAAGCTTTGGGGGGGTGGGACAGCACGGATTGGACGGCTCTGCTCCGGACGGGCGCGCTTACGCACTCCGCTGCTTCCGATGGGTGAGGACGGCGAGAACACCAAAATCAATCACAGCTTCCTCCGAGACTATGTCACAGAAGGTATGTGCACACACCTGCATGATCCTCCCTCATCACATAAAAGAAGAAGCACATCCCCTTCCTGTTACACACACACACACATACTCAACCATAATTTGATCCTGTTCACCTCTCTGAAGTCCTGAATATAACCTTGATCTCAGCAGCTGTGCGGTAAGGTCTTTTAATTCAGCTGACTCATCAGACTTTGATCACCTGGTCCCACCACACACCTGTTATTGGGTTACAGCATGCATTAGTGAGACTGTTTTCATTCAATTATTGGGCACTGTAAGCCTGCCAGAATAAAGCATGAGCAAACAGAACCAAGATATAGACTTACATTTCATGCATGTGAATAAAATCATGTAGCATGTATTTAGAATTTTCATCCAAGCAATTGCATATTATTCCTAAAATTGTCTAGCAGTTATTTGTGTCTTTTGCAGGCCTTACGGTAATCACATTACAATGCACAGTGCTTCATCAGGAGCAAACCAGGCTGTTTTATTCAGTGGCATTGTACTAGCAGAAGCAGAATCATGACATGCTGTTTATCAGCTATTAGGCTGTACAATGTGGAGCCATATGCCCAGATGAAGCTCTTGAGTAAAAGTGTTTGCGTAGACAAAACCACAGTTGTGCTGTGCTAGCACATGCCCATGAACTTGTATTACTTTAGGCAATTTGTACCGTAAAAGATTTTTTGGCTGGGACTGCCACCTGCAGTTGTTCACAACCCTAAATCTGGGAATTTTGTACTATAGCAAGCAAAATTGTAAAAAACAAAACAAAATCATAAATATTTTTGATTATTTTTCAAAGATAATAAGAATAGTAATAATCATGCATACATAGTACAAATATTGAATAATAATAACAGCTATATATATATATATATATATATATATATATATATATATATATATATATATATATATATATATATATATATATATATATATATATATAGGTATATTTGTAGCAATAGCCAAAAAAAATGGTATGGGTCAAAATTGTTGATTTTTCTTTTATGCCTAAAATCATTAGGATATTAAGTAGAGATCCTGTTTGATGAAGATATTTTGTAAATTTCCTACTGTTAATATATCATAACTTAATTTTTGATTAGTAACATGCATTGCTTAGATTTCATCTGGACAAATTCAACGGTGATTTTCTCAGTATTTAGATTTTTTTGCACCCTCAGATTCCAGATATCCAAATAGTTTTATCTCTGCCAAATACTGTCCAATCCTAAAAAAACAGCAATCAAAGGAACGCTTATTTATTCAGCTTTCAGATGATGTATATATATATTCATTATAGTTTTATTATTGTTAATTATAATATATTGTGTACATATATACCATATAATGTATATATGATATGATTATTATTATTATTATTTGCTGATAGTTTTAACACGATTGTCTTTATTTCTTTGTAGCTGATGTCATTTCTACAGTGGAGTTTAACCAGACGGGGGATCTGCTGGCCACAGGGGATAAGGGGGGCCGAGTGGTCATCTTCCAGAGAGAGACAGAGGTAGGTCAGACTGAGCACAGCACTGCAGTGGGGGATTGATGATTGGGGAAATATAGCAGTGTTGTTGTTGTTTTTTTAAGCATTGGAGTGAATTAGATGGTGAACAGTTTTACTCTGGGGGAGGTATATAGCAAAGGTCATAATGGTTAAAAAATGCTGTGCTGGCAAAAATTTTACATACATCATTAACATGCATTTCGCAGCTCTGTAGCATAGGGTGCTGAATATGTATGAAGTGATTTTAATTTCCATTGCCCAAAGAGCCTTGTGACAGAATTTAAATAGATCAGGTTTAAAATACGTCTTAAGGCTTAGTATTTTTCTTTGATCTAGAGCAGTCTAGTTCACAGATGACTGTAAGGTCTTCTCAGACCACTGAATCAGTGCCTTTTCAATCTATTATAACCCATATTTTAACCTAGATACTCAACAAAACACTCTGTTTTTTAAATAACTCGGACTGAAACCTACTTAAAGTTCAGACAGTAAAGAGATCCACTGTTTATTTGCTCTTTTAAAAGACATTTAAAACAGGCAATACATTGTTTACACTGTATTTGGATCTTCTTTCTTACTGCAGTCTAAAGGTGAATCTGAGGAGCTGGGAGAATCGGGTGAGTATAATGTCTACAGTACGTTCCAGAGTCACGAACCGGACTTTGACTATCTGAAGAGTTTGGAGATTGAGGAGAAGATCAATAAGATCCGCTGGCTGCCACAGCAAAACGCTGCCCACTTTCTCCTCTCTACCAACGGTAATAACACCACTTCCAGTCCATCAGGAGTTAATCTAGCTTCATATTTGTCCATGTAATCCCCCATTCATTATAAGACATAATTTTAGGCCTAATATTAAAAGGCACTGTGATTATTCTGTGCAAGAAATCGATACCAGATATCAGACTGAAATAGTCTGGATGAATTACATTTCAAGTTTCTATTATCTGTAAGTCACTTTGAATCATAAGACATTATTACAAGTATCATAAGCATGAACAATGTCTTTCAAGGCCACTTGCATTTCGAAAATGGCAAATAAATATGTATTGATGTTTTGGTATAGAAAGTCTCCGTTATAAAAATGATTGGCTGATAATTTCTCAGATATGTTCCGACAGATAAAACGATAAAGCTATGGAAGGTGAGCGAGAGAGACAAGCGACCAGAGGGCTACAATCTGAAGGACGAAGAAGGGCGAATAAAGGACATCTCCACCGTGACCTCATTACGGGTATTTACACAGCTGACATATTCGGTCCGGTGGTTTGGACTGGTTTGATTTAGCATTTGTTTAAGTCACTGTTTTTTGTCCCACTCTATAATAACTTATTATACACAGCTCTCAGGAATCCATCTCTAATTGCTCAATCAATGCATTCTTTGATTAAACATTTTTTGTATAATGACCACTCAATTTATAATTGACAATTGAGATTGATAATCAGTTATAGTTTCCTATGTACAGTATCTGTGCTAGTTTCTCATATTACTCTGTGGTCTTTTTCTTCTCACATATTATTATGATAAATAAATAAAGTAAAGTTTTTTTTTTTGTTTTTTTTTGTTAAGCAGTCATATAATAACTAAGCTGGATAATTTACAGTCAGCCAGTCATTGTTGAAAAATTGTATTCCTTTAGGGTGACATTAGATGTGATCTGGGTCCTGATCTCACTATGATAATGACCATCTGACTGTACATTAATACATAATGAATGACATTTACCATTACATTATATTATGCAACCAAAAAAATCACAAGACTTTATACAGTCAAAAAGATTTTAAAGGGATATTTCACCTGAATATATAAATTTTATCATTATTCGCTTACCCCCATGTCGTTCTAAACCTGTATAAGCTTCGTTCGTCTCTTGAATCTAAGATATTTTGGATGAAAACTGGGAGGCTTGAGATTGTCCCATAGACTGCCAAGTAAATTACACTGTCAAGTTCCAGAAAAGTATGAAAGACGTCGTCAGAATAGTCCATCTGCCATTAGTGGTTCAACCTTAACGTTATGAAGCAACGAGAATACTTTTTTATGTGAAGAAAACAAAAATAACGACTTAATTGAACAATACTTCTCTGTGTCTCTCCACATCACCTTAGAGCCATTTTGGAGAATATCCACTGAACGCAAGCAGTGTACGCTCTTCTGTGTCAGCTGTGCTGCACGGATGCGCTGTTTCGTTTAAATCAAAGCGTAATTACACTAGTGGTGGGCGATACTGCAAAATTTGGTATTGATCCGATACCAAATACATATAGGGTCAGTATCGCCGATACCGATACCAATACGATACTTTTTACTTAAAATAAAAACTTTTGTGTAGGGGAGTGCAGTAGGTCTTTGTCATTATTTCTAAGGTGGATGAATGATAAATTATTTAGGCAATATTTTTTCTTAATGTATTGAAGTCCACAAAATTATTAGTTATTAGGCACTGTAGAATTAATTCTTTACAGCCTTTAAAAAATAAAAAATAAAGAAAGAATAAAAAAAATCTCTCCCTTTTTTCTGGTTTTAAAAGCAAATGAAATAAAGTGCACACAATTATTACTGAAGAACAAACAAATAACAAATATACCTGTGCAATTACATTCCCTGAGCTCCCCTTCTGGACTTCAATGTGCTATCAGCTTCGCTCACTCTGTTCGCTGCTCCTCGGCGCGTTGTGTCAGTGAGTCACGTGACGACACAACAACGAATCACAGCAGAGCAGCAGGAGGGGGAGGAGTAGCAAAGTGGCCCAGGATGTGAAAGCAGCGTTTTCTCAGGATTTTAGAGGTAGAAGACACGAGCAAAGTATAACGAACGTAGATGAGAGATATTTAAATTAAAATATCGATTAAATTACAATTGTATCGATCCGATACCAATACCAGTGTTGGTATCGACACTATCGATATTTAGATCGATCCGCCCACCCCTAAATTACACGTAGAAAACATATCCTTGTGAGTTAAGTCATTATTTTAGTTTTCTTTGTGTACAAAAAGTATTCTTGTTGCTTCATAACATTACAGTTGAACCACTGATGGCAGCTGGACTATTCTGATGACGTCTTTCATACTTTTCTGGATCTCAATAATGTAATTTACTTGGCAGTCTATGAGACATGAACAAAGCTTTTACGGGTTTGGAACGACATGGGGGTAAGTGATTAATGACTAAATTTTCATTTTGGGGTGGAGTAACCCTTTAAATGAATGAATGAAATGAATATGTAGAATTCTACAATACAATGTTTGTTAACGATTTATTATAGATACAGAATTAGTTGCTATGCTATATAGGTTATATAGTGTTACCTTTATTTTGAGTAAATAATCTACAATAAAAGGAAGACTTCTGATACTAAATCCATTTTCCTTAAGGTGCCGGTCCTGAAGCCCACTGACCTGATGGTTGAGGTACGGCCGAGGAGAATCTTTGCCAACGGCCACACCTACCACGTCAACTCCATCTCAGTCAATAGCGATGGCGAGACATATCTGTCTGCTGATGATCTCAGGGTCAACATGTGGCACCTGGATATCACCGATCGAAGCTTCAGTATCCTTCATGTCTATCCTCCTGTCTATTCACTCACTAAAAAAAAAGAGAAGAAAAGATCAAACAAAATGCAGCCAGCCATTATGAAACCTTTAAACTGGCTTCTATAGAAAACCAAAACATTTCATCCGTTGAAGTGGATATGGTATAAAAATGTTTTGTTCTTGAACTGGATTGCTTTCATTTCTTTGTGTTCCTGTGACTGGACTGAAGGCAGAGGGTTTTGTGTTCCAGATTGCAAAGCTCCTCTTCTTTTGAGCAGGACTCTGACCTAGAAATAAAATATCTATGGAAGCATTTAAATAATTCACCAAGGAAACACTCTCCTCTAAAACACATAATAGCTGCCTTCGGGATAATTGTAGGTTGTGTGCTTGCATGTGATGTGTGTGGATGAACATGTATGTGTGTGTGAGTGAGTGCCCAGAATAATAATCATGCAACTGTAGAGATTTACACATCTGCTGATGAGACAGTTTATAAGCCACCACTGTCAGAATGTGCTTGCAGTTCTGTTTCTTAAAAAAGGAACTAAAGCACTAAAACAAAAATAAAAAAAGTGGTCAACATGACTCTTTTATGACCAAACAGAATAAGCTGTTATTCACTGAAAATCTTCATGAAAGAATTTCTAACAGAGAAGAGCAGTTTTCAGAGCTGTCAATCAGAAGCTTTCCTTGACCCCTCTCAGACATTGTGGACATTAAGCCAGCCAATATGGAGGACCTGACGGAGGTGATAACAGCTGCAGAGTTCCACCCACAGCACTGCCACCTGTTTGTATACAGCAGCAGTAAAGGCACGCTACGCCTCTGTGACATGAGAGATTCAGCACTCTGTGACAAGCACTCCAAAAGTAAGTACGTGCTTCTTCAGTGCGTAGACTGCGTTACTTATGATAGATGTCTTGTGATAGATGAATCTCATGTAACTATTCCCAAACATTGCCTTTAACCTTCCATTTGTTTATGCCCCTAAAATCTTTTATTTCAGAAATTCTTCACTTATCCAGGACCTGTTGGAAGTAGCTTAGATAAAAAGATGTAGTGTGATTTAGACTGAATTAAAAGATAAGCAGACCACAGTTTTAAAGATGTTTCATTGCTGCCATTAAGTCATTAAGTGTAAAACCACTGAAACCGTTCACCAGCTGCCTCAAATACCTGCTGATTGATAGCTAAAGTATTAAAAAGTGGAGCTAAATGGTATGGAGGCTCATCGTGCTGATAAAAGCTGCCCCATCCTAACTATTTAAGTGACTCTGAACTCTGTTTGAATCTGTTACTTCTCTTCATCTCAGTCTTTGAGGAGCCAGAGGACCCAGGCAATCGATCTTTCTTCTCTGAGATCATCTCGTCGGTTTCTGATGTTAAGTTTAGCCATAGTGGACGTTATCTGCTCACCAGAGACTACTTGACTGTCAAAGTATGGGACCTCAACATGGAGAAGGGCCCAGTGGAGACCTACCAGGTGGGTAACATGCAAGTCTTGGTACATGTCAGCATAAACACATGATATTTGCAGCACAAATACTAGGCTAAACTATTTCTGGTTTACCGTATTTTCCGGACTATAAGTCACACTTTTTTTCATAGTTTGGCTGGTCCTGCGACTTATAGTCAGGTGCGACTTATTTATCAAAATTAATTTGACATGAACCAAGAGAAATAAACCAAGAGAAAACATCACCGTCTCCAGCCGTGAGAGGGCACTCTGTGCTGTTCAGTGCTCCTGTAGTCTACACTGAAGACATAGAGCGCCCTCTCGCGGCTGGAGATGGTAATGTTGTCTCTTGGTTCTAAATAAATGCGACTTATAGTCCAGTGCGACTTATAAAAATTTTTTTTTTCCGCATCATGACTATTTTTTGACTGATTTCTCTTATACTCAGGTGCGACTTATAGTCCGAAAAATACGGTAGTAAAATTTTGATATTTTCATATTTAAGTTTAGTTTAAGTGTAAATTGTAGGATTTTTGTTATGTGCTTTTGTCATTTTTTTTTAATTATATTTCATATTTGTATTTAGCTTTTATTTCGGTTTTAGTTTTAGTAATTTTATCACTTTAACTTAAACTCGTTTTATTTCTGTAAGTTGTCAATGCAATATACTGTATTTTCTGGACTATAAGTTGCACTTTTTTCATAGTTTGGCTGGTCCTGTGACTTATAGTCAGGTGTGACTTATTTATCAAAATTAATTTGACATGAACCGAGAGAAAGAGAAAACATTACTATCTACAGCCACGAGAGGGCGCTCTATGCTGCTCAGTGCTCCTGTAGCCCCTCTCGCGGCTGTAGACGGTAAAGTTTTCTCTTGGTTCTAAATAAATGCGACTTATAGTCCAGTGCGACTTATATATGTTTTTTTCCTCGTCATGACGTATTTTTTGGACTGATGCAACTTATACTTAGGTGCGACTTATAGTCCGATATATACGGTATCTAAGTTTTTCATAAAATATTTATATTTTGTTAAAACACATTTTCGATAACAATGCTAACTGAACCGATTTTTATGGAAAATTTATGTAAATCAACAGATTTAATAATGAATTGACTGATTTTCGGTCTTGTATATATTTATAGTGGAATATTCTGCTGTTCAATTCTGTTTTCAACTCTTTTGTCTGTTCTTCCCCTAAATGATTCATCAACAGTTTCAAAGTAGTTCCACAACAGTTTCGCAATGGATTTTAGAATGAACATGATAGAATTTTAGAATGATTTTAAGTATATTTCTATCAACATTTCCTTGTGTGTCAGGTTCACGAGTACTTAAGAAGCAAACTCTGCTCTTTGTATGAAAACGACTGCATCTTTGACAAGTTTGAGTGCGTCTGGAACAGCACAGACAGGTAAGCATTTCTGAGGCTTTTGAATAATCATATTTTCATGCAATATAGGCTTATTTCCTGGTTTGGACTCATACTCTCTTCTTTTCTCTTCCTACTCACTTATTGATTTGCTCATTTGTTCCTCTTCCAAACTCTTGTTTACTCCGCATATCCATTCTATTTTATACCCATCATGCTTTGCTGTCTCTCACCTCACCACTCCAAGTGTAATCATGACAGGAGCGTATAACAGTTTTTTCCGGATGTTCGATCGCGAGACCGGCCGGGGTGTAACCCTCGAGGCATGGCGTGAGAGCAGTAAACCGCGTGCCGTGCTGCGGACTCGCCGCATTTACACCGGGGGCCGGCGTCGGCGGGGTGACGTGGGCGTGGACAGTCTGGACTTCACAAAAAAGATTCTGCACATGGCTTGGCACCCGGCTGAAAATATCATCGCCATTGCAGCCACCAACAACCTCTACATCTTTCAGGACAGGGTGAACGCAGAAAACATGTGACGAACCTGTGTAAAGCTCTTCACAGGGCCACACACAAACCAACATGCACATATATAAAAAAATAATAATGATACTTTAAAACACAGAATTTTGGTCCTGTGGAGATGGATGTAGTTGCCAGAACCTGAAAGTAAACAGATGGACTTTGCAGTAAAGCCGTTCCAGGAGAGCAGTTATGTATAGCCATTGACTTTATCTGATAACTGTTGGTTATTTACTTCTCCAAGAATGTTGCCAATGAGCTACGGTACGTGGAATTTCCTCGGCATCACAGTTAGCCAATCCTGGACTTATTTGATATGTGAGGGATGGTGTTGTCGGCCAATCCTTGACTTCGCTGATCTTTGATTGAGAGCTAATTTGGGCTAAAGACCAGAAATGAGACCGCTCCACTCCTCTGTGCCAGGTTGCCTGGAGACAGGTTACTCAGTTGCCATGGTAACAAGAGTGCTCTGAGCAGTCTTCCTATCACGTGCTTCCCAAAAGAATCCCACAATGCATCTGCTATACGAGCACTCATTTTACTTCACATCAGAACATGGATGCCTATACGACCCAATCACTATATCGCACTTGGAGGAGGTTTATTAAATTCCAGTACTTGTCTCATGCATCCTAACGGAAGGATTGATCCACACTGTCTTAACCTGGTTACACCTCACGATGGGTTACATTTACACCTGTATGGTAAAAAAAGAAAAAAAAAAGAACAAGGGTATATCACACCAGTAACACGCTTTCAGAAAAGCCTTCTGCAGATTTGTGCACAGTAACTGACATGCGTTCGGTTCAAACTCTGATCAAGTCTCTGGTTTCACAGATTTCTGGGCTCTCACAGTGAAGCACTGCCTTTTTATTTATGATTGTAGCTGATCCCTCAAAAGGAAATTTAAACAGCCATGTTGGAAATACAGATGAAAATAGTGGCACAGGCTACAGAACAGTGCAGAAAGACATGAAAAATCAGTTTGTTCATTTTAAAGAATATTCCGGTAAATGCTTTACCACAAACAATAATTTTGACACATTACTCTGTTTTGTTAAAGTTGTAGAGTAATGTACTTTCAGTGGAAGTCAGTGGGGCGTTCTGAATGGTTTAAAAGCAAAATGTGCAGCTTGTATTTTTGTTGAAATGCTTATATGAGTGACTCCGAAGCCTCTCATTTTCGACAAAAATATCTGAATACACCAATATTTTTCCAGTTGTTTGCGATTTTCTGAGTTAGTACTTTATAAATATTTTTTACTTAAAGTTTTTACCCAATAAAATATTTCAGAGTTTGACGTGATTAGAAAATAATGTATATTTAACATGTATATGTTTTAAGTTGTAGTTTTAAGATTTTATTAACATTATTTTGTTGGTCAAGGAGTCACACTTTTAAAATTAGGTTTCCTCATATATGCAGATTTTAAAGGGGGGGGGGGTTGATTATTATTTCACTTTAGTTAGTGTGTAATGTTTCTGTTAGAATATAAATGAAAAAAAATCAAAGTTCAATGCAAAGTTAGATTTTTTACAAGGACTACAAAAAAGACTGGTAGGGACTACAACAAGCTTCTTCCCAGGTTTGTGACATCACTAACCCCGATGTTTACATTAACCCTGCCCCACTGGGGAACATGCAGTAATACATAATGAAAAGGGGGCATGAAGTTTCCAGACAATTTGCATAGGCGGTTAACGAATCACAACATACTGGGCCAGCTAACCAATCTGAGCCCAATTTTGTATTTCCTACTACCAAGAACACAACAGATTGTTTTGACGAGAACAGAAACAGTGGTGTAGAATAAAGTTAAAATAATGCATAAAAAAAACTAAGCATAAAAACATGTTACACTGCTCCCCATAAGCACAATCACGGCTTCAAAAAAAGCTGAACAACCAACCTTCAAAATTAGGATACCTCATGTATGCAGGTTTTACAAAAATCGTTCGGTTTTCTTTTGGTTTTGAGGCTATACTGTCAAACGGTATTTAATACCCCCCCCCCCCCCCCAATGTTGCTAATTCTTTGCCCCCTGGATTTCCATCATAAGTGCATTAACATAGTTGAGGATGTGTCAAAATTGCATTTTGTGGCAACATGACAAATAGCTTATCTTTGAAAAAAAGAGAAAAAAAATCCTAAAATAGCTTATCTTGTATTGAATTTGGAATGTTCCAATATGTAGCAGCTAGTAAGTGGATAAACTATGTGTAAATGTGAATCTCTGCACACCGTGTTTTCTACGATCACACAGGTGTACATGTAACTCTCTATCCACTGTAGAAAGAACACGGCAAGTTATCTTTCGTTTAAGGTGCCATTCACCTTCTGGGTGACTGTTTGTTTGGTGTAGATGTGGTAATGAATTGTAGGGTGTCTGTGTAGACTATGATACGGAGGTCAGTGATTGTTTTTGCTATATGAACAAGGCTGAATGAATGTAACATTCTTTTAATGACTCCATTTTTAAAGTGTTATGATGTAAACGGGGTGCTCTCAAACTGACGAGCGAGCTTGCTTGCTTGCTTTCTCATTTTCTTTGACTTCGTCCCTTTTCTGGTGTTCACGTGTTTGTCTGTCCCATTTTTCTAGTACTCTTTGCTCTACATATACTGAGGCTGTGCCTCTTACAATCAGTCCCTCTACTCCTATTTTTACATTTGTAGTTCATTCACATTGTTTTTGTACCCCGAGACAATGATTCTTAGCTTTATTCACTCTGTTCCCCTTTCTCTCACACACTTTAATTCTCTTACATCCGTTACCATGGCAATAGGACTTCTGCCATTATGCATTCTCTCATGCTTTCCTCTCAGACATGCAGTGAAACACACACTCACATTCACAATGCAACCAGGGAATAATAGCTTGAGTTTTTCAGGGCACACACACACACACACACACAAATACGCCTATACAAGCAAGCATACACACAAAAACGCATGTTTATCATTATCCAGTGTTACTAATGTGTATATCTATGATGCCTAAACATATTCTATTGACACTTAATGGAAAAATGGAAAAATAAAAGAGGCAAATGGAGTAATGAAATTAAATTAATATGACATCTGTACTTAGATTATACAGTTTTCTTTTCAGTCTTCTCAGTCTGTCTGTCTGCTTCTGGGTACACACACACACACACACACACACACACACATCTGGTATGCTTATAGTGAGCTAACTACACACTGTGCAGGATCAAACCTAAGAAGAACAATAACTGTGAATATTAAAGGCACTTTAATTCATTTTTATATTTTCACAAAAAATAAAAACCTAATTCCAAAGATAATGTAAACAGGTTTTACATCCACTTGTCATAGAACCTTTAAGGAAAACATCTGTGTAGAGATGGTTTTTATATTTAACAAACAGTGACATCATCAGAGTGCGTCAAAGTGTGAGCTGGCTGTATGAGTGTGTACAGATTTTTATCAGTGACTCAAAGACACAAATGTTATTTAAAAGACAAAAAAGAAGAAAAAAATGTAACAAATAATAGATAAGGCTCATGTCCACAAAAACACTTCATTTCATAAATACTCTAAATACTAGTGTTCCATGCATTCTTATTCATGACACACAAACAAGAAAATAAATCAATTGTGAATAAAGATCCACTGCACATAATGATTGTTATCATAAATGAGTGGTAAATGTTAGGCTGAATTTCTGAAGGTCAGAAACATTGGTTCTTAGTTCGAATCTGGATTGTAAATCTGCTTTTTAAACATTTTTGTATGTAAACGTGCATTACAAATCTTTGACCATTGTGTCATATCTTGCTGTTTTTTTTGCATATGTTCTGCAGTTGAATAGAATGCTATGAATGCAGAAATTATAATTTGAGCAGAACTTGCTAAATAACATGGTTAATCTGTGGAATGAGGGCAGTTGAAAAAAAAAACTTAAATTATTAATCTGTAACACTTGTTAATGACGACTAAATTAAATTTTTGCTGAATACTTTTTTTTTTTTAGACAGATTACACTAATCTTACCATTTTATAATAGAACTATCATGAAACTTATAAACTACCAGTCAAAAGTGTAGAATAATTGTTTTTATGCTGTTAAAAAAGCATTTACCAAAGCTGCATTTATTTGATCAAAAACACAGTAAAACAGTAATATTGTGAACTATTAATACAATTTAAAATAACTGTTTTCTATTTAAGACATAATTTATTCCTTTAGAGATACATTTTCGGCAGCCATTACTCCAGTATTCTTATTATTATCTATGTCACATGATAATATTTGACCTGAAGGATCATGTGACAGTAATTCAGATATTGTAAATTGTAATAATATTTTACAATATAACACCTTCTACCGTATTTTAAATCAAACAAAAACATCTCTTTTCAATTCTTCTGACTTTGGATAGGAAAAAAAAACCCATTTTGACTGTGATTCAGATTTGCGTATGTTATCTTTTCTTCTACTTCTTCTTTACACATTGATCCTAGCACAGAGAAATGGAGCAAAGAAGAAGTCAAATGCAAATTGAATGGCTTTAAGCATGGTTTTCCTCCAGTTCCGTTCAATCTTGACCTGTCGTCCCTCAGGCACCAATGACGAGCTGCAGTCCAGACAGTGTATGGCTTTCAGTTCAAATGCAGGTAGTTTGGTACCCAACTTCCCTTCCAGCTTTGTACTGAACTCTACCATGCTGCCTGGATTGAGGTTCAGCAACACCTGTTTAAACTCGTGACTCGCCATTAGGAGGATGTCGCCTGCCGGATCGTCAAGTTGTGTGACTCCATCCACCGGCATGCCGACCGTCACTTCAAAGCGGTAGCTGTCGAAGCGTTTAACGTGGCATTGGTGTTTAGCATAGGCTTTTATCCGACAGAGCTCCTCCTCTTCCTGCTGGAGGAACAGCATTGTGGCATTGACAGGCAAGTCTCCTGTGACATTCACAACTAGAGACATATTATTCTGTGGTTCACACTTTGGATAAACCTCACCATAGAGACACCGCAACCAGTCTCCCATAAACACCGGTAGCAAGTTTATAACAGACCGAGCTCCGTTTTCCATCTCAGCTACACGAACACGACGGAATATTCCAGTCCAGGTGACACGATGACCCTCCAGATGGCTGCAGAAGAGCTGTGTTTGAGCCATCCCGCGATCCTGCCAAGCACGTGGGCCGCACACTGTACCATATTCCTGCCAGGTGATTGTGGAGTTATACACCTTCAGACCTTCAGCATTATAGACATAGACGCCGCAGAGGAAAATCACCGTAGTGATGCACAGGAGGATCAGTTTCACCGGACCTCTCTGGGTGATGGAACGGAAGACATTTAGGATGGACAGGCTGAATCGAGTCCAAAGCCGCAGGATCACAGGGACGGCGCACACTGCCAGGGTCACCAGCATTTTTGTTAACTCCAACTCCAGGAACCACTTAACCATCTGAATCAGCAGCATCGCCATCAGACCCAAAGCCAAAACAGGTAAGGCAAACAGGAAGAGGAAGTAGGCCACACAAGTGCGGATAAGGCCAATGGTGGTGGAGTTCCGCAGCAGGACCACAGAGAACTCACACCACACGAAGCAGACCAGGTACGGCACCAGGAAGCAGTACGTCCCTCTGAATCCCCTCATGCGTGCCATACTGTACATTTTTTGTAAAAAGAGATCTGATTAGGTATGGTCATGATATTCAAACATTAGTATCAATAATACTGTATATTATAACTTGATTATTTACTTCAGGAAACTGTTACTTGCCCTATTGGGTTAGTGCTATATCTTATTTTATTTTATATACTTGATAATGAAAATATGTTTTTATGCCTTGCAAACGGGTTTTCTGTGACTGGCTAGCATAGATAAATAGCCACCTTGAAAATTGTGAGAATTAATTGTCATATATTCTTCATAGCATAAGGATGATTGAAAAATTGCTAATCAGTTAGCAATGTTTTTTCATTATATCTTTATTTTTCAGATAAAGTGTTACATTTATTTGGCTTTGTCATTTTTGGGCAATTTTTCTTTACAGAAAACAAACATTTAATGAAAAAATGTGTTTGAAATGTAGATTCATAAATTAGATTTTTTATAATTTTCCGCTATTGAAAGTTTTGTTTGTAAAAAAAAAAGTACATTTAATGAAAAAAAAGAAAAACATTTACGTGTGAAAAATGCATAAATATTGAATATTGAATAATTGGACATAAAAAATTTTCATGTAAATATAAAATTATAAGAAATTACAGGAAAGAAAAATTTGCTAAAAATATATAATCATATTTATTTACATTTATATTTATTATACTTTTGCAAGTTTTCTTTGTGAAAAAATATATATAAGAATATAACATACAAAATCATTAACTGAGAATATAAATTTACACTATAATATTATATAAATGATTCTAAAATAACAGAATTGGATGCAATGAAAAAACACACAACCCAAATTTGCATTGGCTGTACCATGAAAACAAAATCATATTTGTATTAATATTAATTTATCATTTTAAAAATATAAACATTTTCAATGTCTGATTATTTCATATTTACTATTTCATTTTTGATGTGATATTTATTTCAGCTTAATTTCAAATAGCAAAAAATGTATGTTTGCTTTTTTTGAAAATAGCTTAAAAAAAGTTTACATTGGGTTTTAGTTTCCATAAAATAACCCTGGTCCAGTCCAGTGGATTGGATGTACATTGCCTTCAATAGGTACAGTAAAAACATTATTTTACCTGAAGAATAAGTAGAAAAGGTAGATGTAGAGCACACAGGGTACACTGAGCTCCAGCACCAGTGATTCTCCTAGAGGGATGGTGGTGAAAATATGTCCCAGCATCCTGGCCATCGCCATTTCCTTCGGCAGCCTGCTAGTCAAGGCACACAAAGATGAAGCCACCTCGATGATGAGTGCCCTTCGTGCGTAAGCTGCTGCAGATGGGCTCAGGCTCATGTAGCTCATTGCCGTGAAGAAGATGGCCACTGTGGAAAGCTCCGAGCATGGGATCCAGCCTTTATCTGCTACTGGGAAGGTGAAGATCATAAAGAACACTGATATCATGAAGTAGAGGTACTGCTCCAGGTTGTTCCAGCCAAAGTTGGACTCGGCTTGCTCCACGTCCAGGCTGGGCTCGAAGCGTGTGAGGAGGGCAGTAAAGGCATTGAAGTTCTCCCATCCTTTGCTGCTCTTGAAGACCCTCAGTGTGCAGATGGCCATGGAGATAAAGGAGAGGTAGAAGATGAGGAGCGGGATGACGAAGGCAAACAGATCAATGGTGAGATTGGAGATGATGAAGAAGAAGATTAGGGCATTGACGTGTTGCGTTGGGATGATGGTGCTCAGCCACTGGACACCAGCACGAGATGCCCAGTCAATTAAAAGTTCCTTCATCTCAATAATCAAATGGAGAGGGTACTGCAGACCCTACAGGGTAAGAAAACACAATGAGTCAACATTTGCATTTTTTTAAATTACTGTCAAACAAAAGTTGGATAAATAGCTTCAACATAATAATGTTTTTCACCAAAAAGTGGGATTTTATGTCCAGGGCTCTCTTCATCGCACCACTGCGTCTGGTAGCCAGCATCATCCCACTACCTGACACTGCCCAACTGGACTTTCGATGACGCTTATGAGTGACGGGGGCCAATTCATTTTTTTCCTGTAAGCAAGTATAAAGCTGGTTTTATCAACTTACATTATAAATCTCACTGGTGGACATTTAAGTTAAAGGGACAGCTCACCCAAAATTTAAATTCTGGAATCATTTACTTAACCTCATGTCAATTCCAAACAAAACACAAAATATATATTTTAAAAAATGTCTCAATGATTTTTATTTCCTTACAGTGAAAGTCACTGGCATCCAGTTTTGCTTTGGATCTCTTTGGAGTTTTGTTATAGACAAAAATACATTTCCACAAAAGACTGTCAGACAGGTACAACATAAAGGTGAGGAAATTATTTTTTCATTTGAAGTTTCATTTTTCAGTGCATCCTTTAAGCGACTTTCTCGTGGATAAATGAATGATGATAGCTTATATATTCATCAAACAAGAAAATTTGCTGCTATGTGAAAACATCTGAACTTATCTCTTATCTTTTTCATAGCGTCTCACCATTTCTAATGTGGCTACATCACTTCTCCTCGACATCTTCTCCTCTCCCTTTGCATCTACGCCTGAGGTTTTCAGTGTGGGAGTGCACGCAATACCTTCGGTGAACTTTTTTGTCATCTCCACAAAATCTTCCACATCCACATACTTAGAGCTAGCTGTAGAAGGACAAAGATGCATATTTGTGAAGAGTTATGAGAATCTCTGTCTAAAATTTTGACCTTTACCACCATCCTTTACTGTTCTAAAAACAAATATTTAATTTATTGCATTTGTGTACACAAAAATATTTACACTTACATTCATTAGAAACCATGGTCTCCAGAATTTTCCTCTGAGTATAAATGCTGGGTGTTAGACCACATACAGCATGTTCTCCTATTAGGAAGAATGGATTAAAATAAATGTTACTACTAGCAAGACATGTTAAAAAATGTATTTCGTGATCACAATCAAGTGCATGTTTAATAATATAAGCAAACCAAAATTCTAAATTTGGTCAAAAATGCCACCTGTTTCAGATACACACAGATGGAAAATGCTGAGAAAAAACTTAAAGATATCTCCCAATTACCTTGTATTGTATTGACCTGGCTGACATTCTCCAGCATCTCAGACATGGCTACTTTTTTCTTTCTGTCAGGATTGAGTTTCCAATACATGGACATGGCTGCTCTCCTCACCGCCTGTTCAAACTTACTCTCTGAGGACAGCCTTCTCACTTCCTGTGCATTCTCTGGTGTGATGCCTGCCAGTAGAGAAGTATAAAAGGATGCATTGGGGATTATTATAAACAACTGATCAATTACCATTACAACAGTTTTTTTCCAGATTATATTGGCATAACTTGCAATTGAAAGCATTTTCTCAATGTTCCACATTTTCTCCACTTCCCCTCACCTTTCTTTTGGATCCAGCATTTCTGAAGTAGTCTGGCTGCATCCCTCCGACCTTGCTTTGCTGCCTTCAAAAACCATTCAACAGCTGTACAGTAATTTGTCTCTGTGTCTTTTTCTTCTGCCAGTTCAAGGTAGTATTTACCGAGCTACAGCACACATAAAAAAAATACAATAAAATAATTAACAAATAATGTTTTAATTTCTCAACTGAAACATCTCAAGATCATAAATCGTGTGCATAATAAATCTAACTTATTTTATTTTGAGTAATTTGCTTCGATCACAACATGAGAATTAGACTACATTGCCCATCAACCCCTGCAATCATTTTGATGAACAATAATAACTGGCCTAATATCCCAGAGGCTCAAAGCCAGACTGAGTATCACATAACCATATCTAATCTTAGCCTGAATGCTTAACCCTGATTATTAAACCATGGTAAGGGCTTCACAGTGTGCCTTTAACAACACAATGACAGATGAGTGCAAAATCAGTAACAGAAAGTAAATATGCAGTCAAGTGTTTGGCCCATCTACTAGGCTTATCTCCACCTCCCATAATGCTTTATGTAATTGAGCCTAATAGAATAAAACAAGCATAGATATGGGATTCATTTTGGAGGAACAGAGGAAGTGGGGGTCTCAAAAAATAGTCAGGGCTTATCGTTCAGTGTATCATTGAACAGTATGTATGTCAGCTGAGTCTGTCTATGCAGACACATTTGCTCTGGCTGTGAGAGTATTTGTTAGAATATGTACACGTAGGGGCAATTGAGTTATATTGAGACTGGGCTCATCTTCCAGAAAGCTGAAAATAGACACACTCATCATGGCCATGGTAAAAAGGACACACTTTAAGGCAGACAGAAACACTACAGAATTTAATTTGTATTGGAAAATACACTGTAGATCATTTCAAAACCTATAGCTACATTATAAACACTTGTGTTCATTATACAAGTCAATGTAGAATAGCATCACACAGCTCCAAAACCATCATAATCAGTTATAATTGGCACACATTTAATCAAAGGTCATTAAAAAAGGACCCCAATTGCAGAATAATATTCAGTCCACTTCAGTATCAAGTCTTGAGATATAATTTCTTTGCACACCGCGTATTTTTTCAGAATACATTTTATGACCAGTTTCACATTGTCATTATTTCATAACATGGCAATATTCGGAATTTTAATATTATTTCAAATACATATGTGTGATCATGTACTCACTCTACTCTGTGCTCTGGGGTCTCCAGCCTCAGCTTTCTCCAGGAGCTCCTCAAAAGGCAGATCTTCATCCATATCATCTACGAGAGATAACAGTCACTTAAAATTCTGTGAACACTATGGTGGAACTACTGAAACTTGAAGCCTTAATGAATCCACAAAACCTCTAATTAATTCACCTACAGTATGCTCATCTTTGCAAAAAAAAAAAAAAAAACTGTAAATGCTGCCAGCTAAATCATAATTAACACTGAATAAAGTTCCAGAACAATCAAATAATGACTTTTTAATTTAAAAAAAAAAATATGTTTTGAATGGAAAAAGGAGCTTGAGTATGATTTTACTGAACGTAGTTTATCTATAGATTCCTGGCAACTGTGTTGTTTACTGTAATCATGGCCTCAATATAGTGAATAAGTTACAGCTGCAGGAATCTTCAAAGTTGAGGTCTACATTACCTTCCGACACATTAAATAAATGTACACCCTTAGATTTTCAAATGAGAGGTAGATTTATTTCTTGAACACTGACACCCTAAAAGACTAAAATAAAGCTAGCACACACTAGCATGTGTCAGTAGCCCCACAAACCCCACTCCCTGCCATGTCTCTGTTTACCCTCATTTTGATGCATTCTTTTAGTGCAATGCATAATGAATGTATATCAAGAAACTACAATCAATATGTTACGATCACACAATATCAAACATAATAAGTCTGTTTGAGTTGGAAATTGGATCATACAAAAAAAAAAAAAAAAAAAAAAAAACATTTATTTAGCAGATTGTCCTTCAGCTTTCTTTGTTATGCAAAGCCTCTCTTACCACATTCTTCAGCCTTATCCTCTTCCTCAGCCTTTTTTATTTTCTCCTGCATTATCACCTTTTGGGCTGCAGCCAGAAAGCTCCGTTGACGTGGGAGTTTACTGGAACCAACTGCAGGTGTTTTGGAGGAGGACAGTGAACCTTCAGGAGGAGATGTAGATTGTGTAGGATCAGCAGAAATAGTGATGCTGGGTAGGGATGGGTCACTGCGGGAAGATGATGTTGATTTTGATAATGATGATGATCTTGTAGCTGGCATAGTTGGAGTAGTTTTAGAGATATGTGAAGATGTAGGTACAGGTTTCGGTGTTACTGGTATTTCAGATGTTGATCTGGCTGGAAGATTTGAGGTTTTAACATTGGTTTGTTTTAATTTAGTATCTTGACTTGAAGAAGGGGTGGATTTAGGTGGTTGGCCTGGGTTGCCAGAACTGGAGAGAGGGGGACCCGCTGCCTCAGTGCCTGGAATGGATTGAGTTGATGGAACAGGAGGGTTGAGACATTTGTGGCTTGCACTTTTCTCCTTGAGAGTCTCAGGAAATGGTGGTGGGTTAGCACTAACATCCTTCTCACCTAAAAGACAACAAACAAAGTGCAAAGTCATGAAGTTTACAAAGAGCGCCTTTATTATTATTATTATTATTTTCACTTAACCTACCAACTTCATAATATGTTTTTGACATCTAAATTCTACTACATACTCAACACAAATGTATAGTGTATATAAACCAGCTTACAAAGACTTGATGTCGTTTCTTACAAATAACCAAATTCATTACATGGTTTTTACATGTTAACTGTATTTTTATATAAATGTTGATATAATAAGTGTGTCTACACAATATTATGTTTTGACAGAACGAGAGTGCTGAAATTAAAGGTATTTTTGGTACTCAAAATAAAAGTGAATCGAAACAACTTACTCATTTAAGCTGAATGGACAGTCTTCCTCAATATATGGCGTAACACAACAAAAATAAACTCTTTTAAAAGTTTTCTTTGCTGTCCACATATAACAGCCCTGTGAAGCCCTGTGAAACCAGAGCCCCACTATGGAATCACAGTTGTTTAAAGCCCACGATACCTCCAGAGAACGAGCTTCGATTGGATAATTCAAGTGCCAATCAAAGAGTTCCTCTCTGATTGGATAGGACTCGAGCACTCAGCGTTACCCGAAGGGTCGTCATCATCGCACTTAATTTGGATTAAGAATACAGTCCCACTGTAGCGAAAGAATAGCTGGTAGACTTAATATAGCTTAAAATAATAATTGTGACCCTTTTTTTTATCTGGATAAATCATGAAGGTTCAATGAATGAACGTCGGATAGACCTATGGGCAGCCACTAGATGTCAACGAAGTAATAATAATATCTCTTTGCTCGCAGTGGTCTAACGTATGACTTTTCAAAGAAGACGCAGTTTGAAGTGTTGTCGCGGGACGCTCGTGCAGCTCCAGTGTTCATTAAACCCCATGCTATTTATGATACAAAGATGAAAAAGGAATATACACCGTAGAGATCAAGGCTAGACTGAACAGTGATTTGATTCATCTCAGCTCGAATATTTTGAATCTATTCTGTTTACTATAAACGCGATGTCTTTTATTTTTTTTTTATTTTTTTTTTTGTCGTTTTAAAATACGAGCTATTTAAAGTTTATGGATTCTGATTGTGTAACTTACACATTAACTGTAAAAATCTTTCTGAAAGTCAGTTCATTGACTTCCCCTTATGGAATTTGAAAAATTATATTCTATAAGCTATTTATATCGTTATATCGACCTTAGGGCATGGTTGAAAAGTCCAGAAAGAGTGTTTGTTTGTTTGTCTAACTGTGAGACAGTAATAACAGAAAAAAAGTTGATAAAAAAAGAAAACAATAATAGCTTAGCTAAATAACATTGATTAGCTCTCTGGTGCCCTGGTCCATTCACTTCAAGGAGAATATTCGTATTCATTTCGTTCGGGAATATAATTGTTCTTTCACAGGTGATTAAGGCCTTATTGTTCAAAACATCATATTAAAAATTTATCCCAAACAGTCACGTGTTGAAACGGGAGAGACAAGTGAAAAACATAATTAAAAAATATATAGGCTAGTGCGTCTTGTAAATGAACAATTTAATTTGAAAGATATTACTGATAGATTTACTGATAGATTTATGCAAGTCAGTGCAGCTGACTGCAGTGTTTTTGCGCATCTTGCACGCACTTTCGGATGGAGGCTGGCACTCACTGCATTGCCTAGTCTAAATCTTAATTTAGACAAAAAAAAAAAAAAAATTGATATAGGTCTAAATTAAAACAGTTAATTTAATTTGCTTTTACCAATATTCAGAAAGATATAGATTTGATGCAATTTTATTCGGACTAGCTTATAATAAAACGCGTTATTTTAGGCTATCGCTGTTGGGAAAGTAGATCGCAGCATCATTTTCAGTCTGCTAGCTGCGACCTCCAGGCAAACCAAGACTGACCTGGTTTCTGCACTGGCATCTCGCTTCATCGTTGTATTAGAGCATCATCTCCCTCTTAAGAGTGATGTCGGACTGTAGGCGACAGTGGAACCGGGAGGATGAGCTCCCTGTGTACCTGGCTAAACCCATCTCGACCGGACCCAACCAGCGCCAAAAGTCTCACGGAATGTTTAGCTCCGTCGAAGGCGCGTATGATAACAAGACTATCGATTTTGACCAGTACGCCGTAGGGAGGAAGGGGAACAGGAGCTCGCGTAGCAGTAGCAGGGAACGCATCGTGGATGGGGACTTTGAAGATTATGAGATCAGCGGGGGGACCATCAGCTCCCCGGGTGAGAGAGACGACGGGCGTCCGGGTGTCGAAATCACGGATCAGGCTGAAAAGGAATGTCGTTATGAGCAAAACAACGGAAAGGTGGGCTTAAATGTAATGCGTGTCAGTTTTCGGAGTGCATTTGAGCCTTAAACCATGCAAGTATAGGCAACACAAGGTTAAAATGTTCTCATAAAAGAATAGGCCTACTCTGTAAAGCATATAATGAACAAGTAGGATATTGTTCTGACATAAAATGTGAAAGTAAAATCCTTGGTTAACTGCTAGTTACCATACTTTATATGATATAACAAAATATACAAATGCTGGAAATTTATTATAACAAGAAAACCAAATAATAATAAACTTACAAAATAGCCTATTTTAGCATATTATGAGAAACTAAACCCATATAGGCTACTTTGAAAGCAAACTAAGATGTAAAAACTAATTGCCTACTGTAATTTTACTATAAGAAAAAATAAATAAAATAAAACTTCAAAATGAAGTTTGAATTAGCCTGCCTTAGGCAACAGAATAAATATTCTTATTTTGTATTTGAGTGTAAAATATTATTACAGTAATTCTACCATAAGAAAAAAAGCTTACACTTAAGTGCATTTATGGGTAACCTAATTTATGCAACGATTTTTTTAAGTTGCATTTTCTATTTAGTATAAATGTCCGTTTCATTATTTTACTGTCACGTTTGTCACTTGATTTTTGCCAGCATTATTGGTACGATATTTTAAGGTTAGCATGCATTGCTCAACATTATTTTACTTGATAGCCCAACTCAGCATTCTAGGAACATTCCAATAATGCAAACATTTTATGTTTCCTTGTGGAACGTTATTGATTTGAAAATAATAATAATAATATTACATACATATTTGACTCCTTTTTAATTTATGAATGAACCGTATTATTCAAAATATCTTAAAACAAAACTATTAGTAGACCATTAATCCATAACACTGACCGATTCTCGCCCAGTTTTCTCTCTGTTATATGTGAGGAGGGCGCCCTCCAACATACACTCTAATACAAAACACGTCTTCGAACAGGCGAACAGATATACACTCACATACACACACGCATACACTCACTCAAACACACACACCCCCTCGGGAAAGGCGCTCGCTTGTGCAGCACTAACGGAGCGCTAGTTCAAAAGGTGGGTTTGTGGAAAAAGAAGCGGGTTCTCATTTTTCATCTCCTCAAATCATAAAAGCGAGATGTCCGGGACGGGTTACCAAGGAAAGAAGAACATCCCGCATTTGACGGTAAGACACCGGCTGCATGGCGAGCCTTCTGCTCCCGGTAAATCCTGCGCGTGGGGGAAACGAGACGGGAAGGGATTAAATTCTTAGCGAGCCAACAAAGCAGAGGCCGCTAAGAGCACTGAAATCAGCCAAAGGAAAGGTTACAATTACCGCTACAATGAGGCACAGCCATGCACACATCCCTGCCGTGCACGAAACGAGCATCGCTCCGTTTGCATTTACAATAGATGTCGGGATAAATAATGAATCGTGCATGAATTTATAGCAGCTTTGTAGGGCGCGTTTCATTTAACAAATGGCGAGTGCATATGCAGCGGACCAGAAGCAACAGGGTCTGTCGCCAAAAGCAGAAATCTGGAATAAACAGACACTTGTTTTTTTTTTTTTTTTTAATGGCAGTGCACACATTTAAACTATTGAAGAACATAGGAATATGAGCTCTATGTGTTGTATTTCTGCCTGTAGTTATGAGTAATGGATTAGAATGATCCTAATCCTAGAATGAAGCAATTTTTGCGATCTGTGCCTCGTTGACATCTAGGAATAGCGCATCTATCGAGGCTCATGCTTTGAATATGAAGCCTGAATCAGTTAAGAAAAACGCCATGGAATGTGCCTTCCTGACAACTGGGTGATGCGAGGTTACCATGGCAACCTAACTTCTTTCCACATTACTACATTTGCTCTTCTCTGTTCATAAAACCCCACCTATTCACAGAGTGTGAGGCTGAAAGTGTGCAGAAGGCTCTTTTATCAGTGGTCGTAACAGCACTTCACTCAATTGCAAATATAGCAGGTAAAATAAGCTTTAAACTGCTGTTGGTCACTCATTCTCTTGCTTGCTCTCTGTGTTTTCTCCTCTCTTCTTCAGAGCGAGCGACTGCTGATTAAAGGTGGAAGAGTGGTCAACGATGATCAGTCGCTATATGCTGACGTTTATGTTGAAGATGGAATTATTAAGTAAGACACCATGCACAAGCAAATGCACACGTTTACAAAAGCACTATAAGCAATTGCATATCACTGTTGTAAATATGAATGATGCATGCATGAAAACTATGCAACGATCAAGTCAACATTAATGTGCAGGATAAATGTCCAGCTTGCTTAATGTTAACATTATTTGAAAACAATCATATTACAGCAATTACTAATTTAGAAATCTGAAATAACTGTCTACTGTTTGCTGGCATTTATTTTTGAAAAAGCATTTATGCTCACAAGCAAATATTAATACGAATGATATGATTTTTATATAAAGGCCTATTACTGAGTGACATACTAAGACATACTAAGTGAGTGGACGCTTATGAGATAGATTATGCAGATTGTGTAGACTTCTGTGGCTGTCAACAGAATGAAATAATGCTTAATTGCATTATATTGCATAACATATTAAATTCAGCATCATATGAAGTTCTCCTGTGGCATTAGGCCATTAAAACCTTTTTATAACTTTTTTTTTTTGTTTCAATTGCACAACTGTATTTTGGTCTTTTGTGTAATATAGTGCATGTTTAGTATGTCATGTGTTAGTGTAGTATGTAATGTGTTTGTAATTTATTCATTTTCCATCTCGCCTTCAGACAGGTTGGGGAGAACTTGATTGTGCCCGGGGGAATCAAGGTGATTGAGGCTAATGGGTGTATGGTGATTCCTGGAGGAATTGATGTGAACACCTGTCTGCATAAGTCTTACCTGGGCACTCCACCTGTGGATGACTTCTACCAGGGCACCAAAGCTGCTCTGGCAGGAGGAACCACCATGATCAGTAAGTCTGGATCAATTATTAATATGGCATTTAAAAAAGAAGAAAGTGTTTCTTAAAAAAAGAACTGAAAATGACATTTGAACTCAGGATTGTGGCAAAGGTTCAAGTATGTTGAATATTTAGGATGCAGTGCCAAATGTTCTGAACAACTTCCTGGACTAGGACTTGCATCTCCCTGTGAGAGCAAAGCAGTGTCCCAAATTTGTCTGTTGTTGCTTGCTACAAGGACATGCCCTCGGCTCATGTCAGCTATAGCCAATCAGATTTTATTTTCTCTAGCAGTCAGAGCCAAGAGTTATTTTATGGTTACAATAGCTTATTTTCTTTAAACAATGTATTAGAACTATTAACTGTTGTGTGCGAGACAAAGAAAAAAAAAGAGTCCGTGTCTTATAAAAGGAGCATACTAAAATCAATAGAGTAATTTAGGATTAAAGCAGCAGCAAAATAACAGAATCTTCAACAGAAATTATTTAGGAATTATTTAATAGAATCTTCAAAAATCGATCAAACATTTTGAGCAGAATCCATCATTTTCTGTTTCAGTTGACCATGTGACTCCACAGCCTGGAGACAGTCTTTTGGAAGCCTTTGAGAAGTGGCAGGAAGCGGCTGATAAAAAGTCCTGCTGTGATTATTCACTTCATGTGGATATCCCTCATTGGCATGAAGGTGTGAAGGAGGAGCTGGAACAGCTGGTACAGGAAAAAGGTGAACACATATTTTAAAGCCACATATCATACTGAGGTTTCAGAGCCACCTGATAAATGTGCCAAATGCTGAGGATTGTTAATTCACAACAGTTAAAAGGTTTGGGGTTAGTCAAAAAAATGTATTTACCAAGGACACATTATATTGATCAAAATTAATAGTAAAGACATTTATCTTTGTAATGTTAATTTTTTATTTTTTTTTTACATTTCGAATAAATGTTCCTTTGCATTTTCTATTCATCATGTATCCTGACAAAATGTCAGAAAGATGGGTTTAAAAAAATATTAAGCAGACCAACTGGTTTAAAAAATATTTATTGAGCAGTAAATCAGTATATTCGAATAATTTCTGAAGGATTATGTGACACTGAAGACTAGAGTAATTGCTGCTGAAAAACAAAAACAAAAATCTAAAGAATAAATTGCATTTTAAAATGTACTATACATTTTAAATTGCAATAATATTTCACAATATTGCAGTTTTACTGTGTCTTTTCAAACAAATCCAGCCTTGGTGAGCATAAGAGAAGTCTTTCAAAAAATTAAGCATGTCACACACTCAAAACGTTTGAACGGTACTTAATTTTTTTCTGAAATGCATGTTAATGTTCTCTTTTGGCAGGAATCAACTCTTTCCAAGTGTACATGGCTTACAAAGGATTATTTCAAATGCCTGACTCTCAGGTTAGGTATCTATGCTTCCATCTATAGAGCATCCTGTACTGTGACAAAATAAAATAACTAATTTGATCACTCTTTCTTTCTCTTATCTAGTTGTATGAAGCATTCTCATTCCTAAAGGAGCAGGGGGCAGTGGTGCTGGTGCACGCAGAGAATGGAGACCTCATAGCACAGGTACCTGTTGTCTAATGAGCAAATGTCATACAGATTTCAAACACACTCTTCTTCTACTCTTACTGTTTTTTTCAATATTTGTGTTAAAGGAACAAAGCAAAATCTTGGGAATGGGCATCACTGGTCCCGAGGGCCACCCACTGAGCCGCCCAGAGGAGGTAGAATCAATAAATTGGCAAACTGTTTAGGTGTTTAACTGAGTAACTGTTTATCCAGTCAGTTTTTTTGCAGAGTGGAGTGTCTTGATGTAACTGGATGTCTGTTTCACAGCTGGAGGCGGAGGCTGTTTTCCGCGCGATCACCCTTGGCAACCGAGTCAACTGCCCTGTCTACATCACCAAAGTGATGAGTAAAAGTGCAGCTGATACTGTGACAAATGCACGGAAGAAAGGTGACTAAATATTGTTGCATGCTGAATTCACAATTTAATATACTTGAAAGAAGTCTCCCACCTAGGCTGCACTTGTTTGATCATAAATAAAATAAAAAATTTAATTTGTGATTTTTTTTACAATATTTTCAAATGTAATATATTAAAAAGCTGAATTTTCAGCAGTCTTCAGGTGTCACTTCATCCAACAGAAATCATTTTAAATAGCTGATACATCACTTATTAATATTGTCACTGTTCAATATGTTTGTGATGTTAAATTTTTCAGAATATATTTGATGGAATTTTTGTTACATTAATAAGGCTTTATTGTCACATATGGTCAGTTCCTTGCAGAATAAAAGTAATATTAAAAAAAAAAAAAAATATATATATATATATATATATATATATATATATATATATATATATATATATATATATATATATATTAACACCAAATTAAAGTGTGGTAGCATAAATGGTAGGTGTACTCAAAAAAAATAAAATAAACTTGAATATACCAGTCTTACAATTTATGGGCTTGCTCTCTTTATTTTATTTTTCCTGTCTTTAGGCTCTGTTGTTTTTGGCGAGCCAATCACAGCCAGCATAGCAACAGATGGATCTCACTACTGGAGTAAAAACTGGGTGAAAGCAGCAGCCCATGTGATCTCTCCACCCCTCAGCCCTGACCCAACAACACCTGACCACCTTCACTCTCTGCTGGCCTGGTAAATAATTTTGAGTTACTTCGACATTTTCGACATCTATGACAGTTGCACTGTTTGTGTAGATGCAGTGTAATACTGGAGTCCTATGCAAAGTGGCACTAACTGACAATTTTTCTTCTGCTAGCTCCTATACTTTGGCTCTTTGCTACACCCTAGCAGCAGACACACCTTTTCCTGGCCCCATTTCTAAAAATAGATCAGGCTTTCATCTCCTGTTGCCATGGTTACAGCACTCTCCTCCTCCCTCCCCACCACACACACACACACACATAGCTTGCAGGCTGCTAGACTATGAGAGAGATGTCATTATGTTGACATCCACAGCCACACATACTTTCACATGCATGCACACACACACACACTCACAGACACAGAGGTTCACACCCACACACACACACTGTCACATAGAGGCAGACGGACACAGCTGGAGAGAGGACATTTATTTTTAGCATAGATACATTAGACGGGTCCAAAGGATGAGAAGAAATTCTAGAATATTATCAAAGATTCTTTTTTAAGCATTAAACATTATGTGAAGCATGCAAAGAGCAAAATTTGTTTTATTGTGTGTAGATGTATGGTTTTGCATTTTGGGATTTCAAAACATATCACCACTGTAATTTTTCATCATGTGGATCTTTTGCCAACATAACAGTCACACATATCCATAAGCATTATGGATGCATACATCCTTTTGTATTACAATAGTTTAATTGAAGCTGACAATTGCAGTTGGGCCAGATTTTATGCTTAGTCCACATGAAGAAACATTTCAGTGATACATGAAAGACAGCAATTTACCTGATGCTGGTTGCTCAATAAGCAAACCTACTGTAGGTTTAGTGGAAATGTCTTTAATAGTCAATGTTCAGTTGATTATCTCTTATAGTAGCTAAGCTGGTTGGTCAAAAGATAGAAGAGAAGTTTGAGAACATGACCAGTTAAAATAACAAAGAGCTTTCATGTACATCCCTCAGGTCTTTGAAGTGTAATGTCTATGGAGCTTGTAATTACTTAAAAATTGAGCATTAAATTAATTAATGTTTTATTTGAAATATCTAATCATCAAAGAATCCTGGGAAAAAAATGTATTGCTGTTTGCTGACATGAGTTATTAATGACATAATTTTAATATTAGGGTGAACTAACCCTTTAAGGAACCAAATCATCACATTAGAATGATTTCTGAAGGACTGGAGTAATTACAAAAATCTAATCGCAGGAATAAATTACATTTGAAATGAAAATAAAATAAAAAATGTAATAATATTTTACAATATTTGGGTTTTTAGTGAATATATAAATGAATGCAACCTTGCTAAGCATAAGAGAAAGAGACATTAAACACACCCCAGACTTTTGAACAGTAGTGTACAATTCTAGGACCTTGACACAATATGTAACTCTTAATAAAAATATGGTTGCAAAGAACATCACAACTAGCTCTAGAGCCTGGATCATGTTCTTTATAGAGCTTTATCATTTATCATGGATATTCTTTATCATTCTTCAGTGGGGATCTGCAGGTCGTGGGTAGTGGACATTGTGCTTACAGCACCTCTCAAAAGGCCATAGGGAAGGACAACTTTACCCTTATACCCGAAGGAACCAATGGAGTGGAGGAGAGAATGGGTTTTGTTTGGGACAAAGCAGTGGTAAGTGTATCTGCATGTATGTTTATATGGATTGAGGTGCAGGTTGCATTTATCAGTCACCACTTAACTTGTTCCCTACAGGCTATGGGGAAGATGGATGAAAACCAGTTTGTTGCAGTTACAAGCACTAATGCAGCCAAAATCTTCAACCTGTACCCCCGTAAGGGTCGTATAGCAGTGGGATCGGATGCAGACATTGTTATCTGGGACCCCGACAAGATCAAGACCATCACAACTAAAGCACAGCAGTCGGTGAGGACTGAAAATCTCTGCACGATGCTGGAATATCGAATGATACTCTAGATGGCTTTTATTCAGTTATACATACATTTAATACTGCATTGTATATACCTGTAATAGGATGTTGAGTTGTTCCACTCTAATCTATCAATTTTCTACAAATTTTGTTTCTGAATGCCTGCAAAATATTAATGGTGATTTTCTATTTGATAAACAGGTGAAAATGTATGAAAATAGAAAGGATTTTTTCTAGTCTATCTCTCTTCTTCTGTTTCTAGGCTCTGGAGTACAATATTTTTGAGGGGATGGAGTGTCGTGGTGGTCCAGTGTATGTGGTCAGTCAGGGTAGGATTGTGTTTGAGGAAGGGAAGCTTCAGGTTCAGCAGGGGACTGGACGTTTCATCTCTCGCAAACCCTTCCCTGACATTGCCTACCAGCGCATTAAGTACCGCAACAAGGTATGACTCGTCTTTGATTAATTCACTGACCTTTACTCAGTCTCAGTATATAAAACTATTGGTATATATACAGTGCCATTTAACATTTTGTGTTCAGTATGATTTTGAATGTTTTTTTTAAAGAGGTTATACGGTGCGATTTCAAGTTTTCTTTTCTCTTTGGAGTGCTACAAGCTCTAGGTGCATAAAGAAGATCTGTAAAGTTGCAAAGACTAGTCTTGAACCCAAATAGATATTCTTTATAAAAGTTAAGAACACGTCCACGCCCTCCTAAAACGTCTCATTTAAATACACCCCCACATGTCTATGTCTCGATGTGGGTAGATTTGCATAATGTCGCCCAAATGCTTACGCAAAAAAGAAGGCTTAACTTTGATTCTCACTGTTTCCATGTTGTGGAGACGCAGTCTCGTTGTTTCAAAAATACTTTGTTTGGCCTTCCAAAGGAGAGCACAACTAGAAATCAGTGGTTAAGTTGTATTTACAACACTGTTCCAGAACAGTTCAACCCAAATATTTAGTGTGCAGCACATGTTTCCTGATCCTGGGAGAGTAGACTACAATGCTGGCGCTTTCGTTTTTCAGGCTGATGAGCTTTGTAAAAAAACGACGCATTTCAGAAAGGTGGGGCAAACAGGAGAAACAATAATGTACAGTATGTGGAAAACATTTAATTTCATTTCACACAAAATAATGTTCTATTTAGCAACATCATATGACCTCTTTAAAGAATACTCTTTTGCTCGGCAAGACTGCATTTATCAGCTCTGTAAAGTAAAAGCAGTAGTATTGTCCACAAATTTTTTTGCTAACTAAAATAGCTGTTTTATATTTTAATATATTAAAACATTTAATTTATTCCTTGTGTCACACGATCCTTCAGAAATCATTCTAAGATGTGGATTTGATGCTCAATAAACCTTTCTTATCAGTGTTGAAAACTGTTTTTGTGGCAATAGTGATACTTTTTTCAGTAGTTTTGTTCGTTTCAATAAAGAACAGCATTTATTAGAAATAGAAATCAATTTGCAGTGGTCTTTATTGCTACTGTTTTGATCAATTTAATGCCTCCTTGCTGAATAAAAGTAATAATTTCTTTTAAAACAAATTTTACTGACACCAAGCTTTTTAACAATAGTGTAGTAACGTAAGGGTTCAGAATTTTCCAAGCATAGTTTTGCTAGATGTGTTATTGGTTTTATAGTGCAAATAGAAAAGACTGGTACAAATGATTGATATTTATAGTAAACTTTTAGGTTTGTGTCTCAGTTTCTCTTAGTAACACCAAACCTGTCGTTTACTGTTGTTTGAAAGGTGATGAGCAAGCAGGGAGTTTCTCGTGGGATGTATGATGGTCCAGTATATGATATCCCAGCAACACCCAAATATATAACCCCAGCACCCTCTGCCAAGACCTCACCCACTACACATCAGCCTCCACCAATCAGAAACTTGCATCAGTCTAACTTCAGCCTATCAGGTGAGGAGATTACCTATTCTAATGAATATATTCCCCAATATCTTCAAATTCCTTTGAATAATGTATAAATGTATCAGTATTTTACAAACAAGTATACCAATTATATGATTATTTCAATAATATTAGGGGCTCAAATAGATGACAACATTCCTCGGCGCTCTGGCCATCGCATTGTAGCACCACCTGGTGGTCGTTCCAACATCACCAGCCTTGGTTGAGCCCTTCTGCAGCTCCCCTGTGACTTTGAGAGCGCGTGTGTGTATGTATGTGTCTCTATGTGTGAGTATTAATACAGTCCTATCTGTTGATAAATAATCAGTATTATCCTCTCACAGGGCCATGCTATAAATGATTTTTGTGCAACGCATGCATGTCAAAATATCACTGTACCTTACCTGTGCAGTAAATGTCCCAACTACAGTCAATATTACTGTGTGCATTGTACACGATAGTCTCTCTGCTACGACACATCTAGACGAATACCTATAGATAGCTAGACAATCACTAGAAAAGACTTTATATTCATAACAAATTTCGGAAGAACAATGCTAATATAACTACTCACATTTATTAAAGTTATGTGTTATTAAAACCCTCGTTCTTATGATGTGACCCCAGTGTTTGTGAAAATGTCCTGCTTTAAAGCCCTGTGAAGCCGGTAACTATAGTCATCCCACAAAATGGTGCTCTTCCTACTGGACAACTTACAGAACTAAAGATGACTAGATAAAAGTGCTACATTGCAGGTCTGAGATCAGTTTTGGCAAATACTGTACCAGTAATAAGCACATTCTAAAGCTGAGTGACGGTCTGCTCTTACAAGCACTTTTACCTTCCATGTTCTCTGTGCACTGAAATGTTTTTAATTCTGTGTTATCAGTCTATTTGTGGTAAAGAATGGTGATGGATTGCATGATCTCACATTTAGATGTTGGTATTATTGACACCTGACCTTTTGATTTTTACACTATTTTCTACTTTGAAAGGTAGTTTTATCAGTCAACTCATCAAATTAGTTATATCACTTTGTATTTTCATTTTACCTGTAGTGAAAAAGGCTGCATGGCATTTTAGCTACTCTAAGCTCTTGGCTCTGTAGAGTTTGCTTATTGCAAAATTAGATGTTGACTAGAGAAGGTATTCACATTACCTCATATCACAAATGCAAAATCAATGAATGCAACTATATGCAACCCGCAAGATTATTTTTTTTTAATCTGCAGCACTCACATCTGCAATGCAAATGATCACATCTGGAAGAGCAAGTCACACATGCATTCAAAAAGAGCTGAAAATGCTCTCATTTCATCTGCCTGTCTTTAACTTCTATTGCTAGATTTCTACAGTATTGCTCCACATCCAAGTGGCTCAAGCCTTGTCACTGTGTACTCTCAGAGTCTTAATACCGAACTTCCACCGCATAAATGGTGATCGCTCTTGTTTTGGACCAGTATAAGGCCAGTGCCAAGCCTGTTGTATTGTTTTCAATACCCCATTGTGATTTTGGATTGCCTATGGTATACAGTATATAGTGTTTTGTTTTTTGCAATTTATTTTTGTTGGCTGATATCCACTAACGCACTTATTGACTGTTGATAATCATATTCACTTTGCTATGGTAAAATAAAGTTCATAAATAAATGTTGAAGTTTTCATTGTGTGAGATTGCCTTTTCCTGAATTAACCAAATCTGATATAGACGTAGACATACAAAAAATCTTGCCAACAAATAAATACTGAACATTTCCACCATTATTGTCCAGGAAAAACAAACAAACAAAACATCCCATTCATGTAATGGGATATGTGACTCTAACACCTGCAAAAACAAAGATTGCTTGCATGAGGCAGAGCAAAAGTTACATATCTGAGAAATAAAAAAATTAAAAATAGAAAGCCTAAAGACAAGCAAGTGAGATTTTTAATGGAGGTACAGAAGATAAGCAAGCACTACTCCTGCAAAGGATAAAAAAGGATGGATATAAAGGAGGCCGAATGCAGTGACACAATCATTGTGTAGTCAGCTGGTAAAGGGACTTTTTCAGTTCCTTTCCCAAAAATATAGGGACAGAATGAAAGTCTAATTAACTAGTCATCTATCTGTCCGTTAATTCAATTTAAAAAAAATACGTTTTCATCTGTAGCTTTATATGTTCACCACTAGATGTCCTTAGAACCAACCACTGTTAGAACTAGTTTTTCTGGAATAGTTCACCCAAAAACGAAAATGTTGTCATTTACTCACCATCTGTTTTTTCTAAACCTATATGAATTTCTTGCTTCTGCTGAGCAAAAAGTAGATCATCTGAAGAATTGTAATTAAATAGTTGCTGGTATTGAACACCATAGTAGGGAAAACAATGGCTACTAGCGCAGTTTTCTCCAAAATATATTCTTGTGTGTTCAACAAAATTAAGAAATTCATGCAAATTTGAAGGATGAGTAAAAAAGGATACCATTTTGGGGTGAACTATCCCTTTTAACTAGTATTCTTTAGTTCTTCAGTTTTATAAGCCATTCCTCAGCTCTCTGTTTCATTATAAATGGTTTCTTAGATGTTTATTCTTTAATATCTAATACAACATTAGTTATCTCCTTTATCCGTTAGCAATTTTATTTGTAGGCTTATATTACAAGCTTGGATTGAAAGTGATTTATGTGTGATCACCACTATATGCTATTGACAATAGACTTTTTCTATGCTAAATTTCACTGAAATTTCTCTAATGTGACCGCACCTGAAGGGGTGCACTGTAGGTCATAACATTAAAGAAACTGTTCACCCAAAAAAAAAATAAAAAAATCTGAACAGATTTGGAATTTAGCAGTACGTTAAGAAACTCAGCACTACATCACTTGCTCACCAATGGATCCTCTGCAGTGAATGGGTGCCATCATAATGAGTCCAAACAACTGATAAAGACATCACAGTAATCCACATGAAAATCTGTGTTTGTAAGAAACCAATATATCAAGACATTTTAATTTTAAACTGTCTTGCCAAAATACCAGTCCATAATCTATAAAAATTGAAAGAATTTTATTTTTATTTTTATTTATTTTTTACCAGAGACAGCAGTGAATGGAGGACTCATATTTTAACAGAAAGCAATGGTTTGAAATTAAAAAATGTATTAATGGCTTTGTTTTACAGGTGTGTGCTTCAAAAGACAGACTGCGAGTCCTGTGGGTAACTTGTGGATTGTTGTGATGTTTTTATCAGCTTTTTGAACTCTCATTCTGACGGCACCCATTCACTTCTGAAGATCCATTGGTGAGCAAGTGATGTAGCCTAATACATTTCTCCAAATCTGTTCAATGAAGAAACAAACTCATACATCTTGGGTGGCCTAAGGGTGATTTTCAGCTAATTGTAATTTTTGGGTGAACTTTTGCTTAAATTTAAACGTTTGACAACCAAAAAAAGTGTGATATATTTATTTATTAGCCTATATATTGTTGTAATGAAATGACATCAATTAATTTTTACTATGGAGATGGATTAAGCGTCCAGATATATTTTTGTGACACTTTAGGCTATTGGGTAAAAAGGGCAAAAGAGGGCGTTCTACACCCGTATGAATGTGACCTGCAGAGACACTAGACACTTCAGAATCAGATTGTCGTTCAGTCGTGAACATTTCAGCGAGGGTCGTAAGAAACAATGAGGTCAACCGTAAGATCCGGTCAAAACTGATGTAGATGGGATTGCTTTGGCGGGGAGTATGCTTTGTCCGCCACACGGAATATATTTTGGTGTGTTTTTGGTTATGTTGTGACACTTGAAGACATGTACAACTTCACATCCCTGCGCGCTCACGGAGAGCCAGCGGGTCGCATCTTTCTAGGCTTCGCGCTTTCTCTCCTCGTGCTGTGGACGTTATTGGGGAATTTCACTGTTTGCGCCGCGGTTTTGCGCTTCCGTCACCTGAGAGGAAAAGTTACAAACATCTTCATCGTGTCTCTGGCGATGTCTGACCTGCTGGTGGCGGTTCTCGTGATGCCGTGGAAAGCGGCCACGGAGGTGACAGGACACTGGGCGTTTGGCTCTTTCTGCCAGTGCTGGGTGGCTTTTGACATTATGTGCTCCACCGCTTCCATCCTGAACCTGTGCGTAATCAGCTTGGATCGATACTGGGCCATTTCAAATCCGTTTCAATATGAGAGGAAGATGAACCGTAGAGTCGCCCTCGTTATGGTCAGCGTAACGTGGATCGTATCGGTGGCTATATCATTCGTGCCCGTGCAGCTGAACTGGCACCGGGCAGACCTGGGAACGGTCACCACAAACAACTGGACCACCATGGAAATGTGTGACTCAAGTCTGAGCAGAACCTTTGCCATTTCATCCTCTCTAATAAGTTTTTACATTCCGGTAGCAGTAATGCTGGTCACTTACACGCGCATCTACTGCATTGCTCAGGTTCAAATCAAGAGCATCTCTTCGCTGGAGCGCGCAGCGCAGCGCGCACAGAACCGCAGAGCGGGTGCGCGCACCTGTCCTCTCCAACACCGCGCGATAAGAGAAACCAAGCTCTTTAAAACGCTCTCCGTGATTATGGGGGTGTTTGTGTGCTGCTGGTTTCCGTTCTTCGTCCTGAACTGTGCGGTTCCTTTCTGCCACGAGCCAAATTGTGTCAGCGAAGCAACTTTTAACGTGTTCGTGTGGTTCGGCTGGTGCAATTCATCTCTCAATCCGATCATATATGCTTTCAATTCTGATTTCAGAGATGCTTTTGCTCGACTTCTGTGCTGCCATGGCCTGTGCACCGAAACACCTCTTGATATCCAGTGCAAGGATCCGGTGTCCACTAATAATCAGGGCAGCTCCGTTAACACTATGGAGGTCGGTTATGTCAGTTTGGAGAAGGTGGATAACGGAATGCAACATCCACTGGTGAAGATACATATGTTTGGAGATGAGAGCGAGGTTCAGCATACTAACTCTGAAGATGCGTGTCAGAGTAAATGACATTTTGTTAAGCGTAGGAGAGACAAGACTTACAATTAATATTTCTCAGGTTTTCTTTTTGAAAGTCAGTTTCTGTATGCACATACCTTAACGTTTTAGCTCTTAAAAGCTTTAACAATGTCCAGGAAACAGGTTAGAGTTCCATCAATACACATTTACTTATCGGGGCATGTTGTCACTTTGGGAACCTGCTGTTTATTGGCAGATTTTGAGGGGCATGTCTTAGTGTAAATTGTTTAGGTAAAAATGCCATTTTCAATCTCAAAGTAAGAATGTCATTTTTAATATATATTTTCTTTTTAAAGAGATTTTTAAATAGTAAAGCATACAATCCAAAATGTAGCCTATTTATGTAACAGGCTACAAAATAATCAAAACATTATTTTTAAGATGTAACACACATCTAATTAAACTGATTGAAATAAGATTTTATAAAACAAATTGGCCCAACCTTCTTTTGAATGTAATCCTGAAACATTATGAAGAACTGGGATATTCACCTATAAATACAAATTCTGTCATTATATAATTACTCTCATGTCTACAAACCTGTGTGAACTTTCTTCCGTGGAAGACGACATTTTAAGATTATCAACTGCTTGGTGACCAAAATAATTAAAAAAAATCTTCTTTTGTGTTCTACACATAAAGTCTTACAGGAATGACATAGTTTTTTTGGTTGAACAATCCCTTTAACATTTATTCATAAGTGTTTTGGCATGGTTAAAAGAAAATAAGTAAAAAGGTTTGTTTGTTCCTTGTGTGCTATAATGAATTTACACCAGATTAACCTCTTGAAATGAATATTCACCAAACTTACATTTATGTAAAATACATGTTTTAGACATTTTTTAAATGTTCTCCACAGTATTTTTCACCCTTGGCATAATATATCCCAGTTTGAGTTTATTGTGTTCACTTTTTACCCATAATCTATAGTTTGTAGTATAATGCATATCCTAAATTCTGAACATTTTGAACTAGGTGCCTGGAACCAATTGGATTTGACACCAAAACCTTCAAGTTCCTTAGCTATAATCCTTGTGACAACTTCCTATGTCTCCTTATAACCTAATTTTTGTTTACTTCTTTGTATACATGTGAAAAAGACCACTAAGTTCAGGTTATCTTGGCCACAGAAAGAGGTCTGAGGTTTTGATAGACTGGATGCCAAAGAGCTTGACGAGTCCTAGTATCGTTTTCCATTAGGCACGAGTGCACTTCCTCTCATAAATAATTAGTTGGCTGCAATCTCCACTCAAGGAATGTTACATTTCAGTGTGCAAGGGCTTTTGGACTTTAGATTTATGTATGTCATGCTGATGATGCTTTGAAAGTGTAAAGGGTTGTACATGTTGATGTTTTTCACCTTTGTCAGGATCTGTTAGTTGAAGAACATGGTATTTTTAATAGTGCATAACAATCAGGTATATTCTCTTCAAATGGTTGATCATCTTGTCTTTGTTCAATTAGGTTGGATGTCTTCGCCATCTATGAAACGTACAGTACTACTCATTCTTCTTCTTTAATATGTTTGATTATTAATTGCAAGCACAAAATTGTAAGCACCAAAAGTCATTCCACACAGGTTTTTTAAAAGTTGCACACAGCAACATTTTGGAAGTCTTTTAATGACACATTGGACTAGAGTGTATTCACAACAGGCATGTTAAGTATGTAATTAATTCACAATGAGAGGTTTCAGTTGGCTCACAGCAATGAATAAAACATGGGAAGGCAATCCCTAATCCCTTAATAACTGTATGCAAACTAAACAATAAAAAAAAAGTATTTTGACAATTGCATTTTGTTATTGTTGTTGTTGTTGATAATTTTAAATGACAAGTGCTGAACTACAATAAAATTTATTAGATGATGCAAACTGGTGTAAATATGTTTGTGAGTTAAATCACTGCTCAGATTTGTCGCTGAAATGAAAAGGTGTTTAAAATTGATGGCCCTTGTAACTAAAAATATATCACCGTCCTTGAAGTCTTCATTCTTGAATCACATCCAGCCCCCGAGGCTTGCTTTAATTTTGGAATCCACAGGGATGGTTTTTCTACTGAAATTGTTAAATTGTTAATCTTAATTTCTTGAACCAGCTGGGGTGTCTGATGGGAAAACGTGCCAGTAGGTGTAATATTTAAAATCCTTATCTGAGTAAATGTAAATTCCATATTCACAGAGGTCCCAAAATATTTGGACTCTCAAGTCACACTTAAAATTTATATCATTGCAATAAGGTGGGTGGCCATACGTCCTATTTTTCCCAGAGACAGTATGTCATGACCAGGAATTCTAAATTGTGTAAAATGTCTGGGTTTTGGCTTTGTCGTGCTCTCATTATACATTAATTCATGCTCTTATCACAGTCCTTTTACATAATTCATTTTTGCATTGCTTTGAAATCCCACCTTCTCACACGCCAAATTCTATAAACTTGTGTTAGAGTATTTGACAAAACTTCTAAAACCCACAGTTTTAGAATTTAAATATTTAGCATTTTTTAAATATGTTTTATATAATAAAACAACAGAAAGAATTATCAAAATTAAGGGAAAAAGTATCTGGATGCTTTCTGGTTATCAAATGCTGATGAATGTACATATTTAATGTGATGGGCAGCAACTGTGGTTTCTCTGCTAAGACACCTGTGAACTTGAGAACTGACTTCATATATCATTATAAATCACAATAGGACAGGTTAGGGTAATGCAAAAACTGCTCAGAAAAGTGATTGGTTATGAGAAAAGCTCTAGCATTATTTGTCCTGAAGATGTCACTTGATTTAGTAAGTAAATGTGGCTTAAGTATCCAAATGCTTCTTGGGGCCATTGCATATGCTTACTTAATGAAGAAGAAATAGTATCTCTGTCCGTGTGCTTGGTCATCAAACACTCACAGTAATGCTAGCCTGCACACTGAGTTTCCTACAACTGGTCAAAGAGGTTAATGTGCACAGGAGATCAGTCACTGAGGGTCGAAACACAAACAAACAGGAATTAATGAAGTGTGTAACATTTTCAAGTTTGTTACTTTTTGTTTTTATATTTATACAACAAGAGGGAAAAAACTAGTTAAATATTATCTAATTTGTCAGAATGTGTGAGAAATTTTCACATTTCATTATTGTTTATGTAAAACACACACCCTAAATTGTATAGGAAATTTGTTTAAATAAAACTATTGCTGAAATTTTGATCTGAAACTGTTCGTGGTATCATGCCATTTACGTTTTAGTAATTCAATAATATCAAGTTAATTAAATGATATGACATTTTTATTATTTACTTTAATGTATACCTATATAAAAACATTTTCCAGGAAGATAATTGTTTTAGGAATCTGTACCTTAGGATTAACATGGCACAGGCCTAATGACAAGCTAAAGAATCACACGAATATTGAGCTCTCCAAGAACTTAATGCAATTGTTTAGAGACATCTAGTGGCTGATGTGCGCAATAAAGATATATTGCACTATTTTCGTGAATATTTAACAGATGTTCACGATATATATGCATATTCAATAACTTTTTACTTAGACCAAAGTTCCAGGGAGACCTAAATTTGATCAATAGGAATAATTCATACATAATTATTTTATCAGTTATCTTAACTATGAATTAACTGATTACACGTGTATACTGGAGTTAAACTCATTCCAAGTATTTAAGCATGAGAAAAAAAAAAATTAAGATTACAAGAAACATTATTTTCCGTCTACTGAGTCCGAAGGTCCAAACAGTCAAGCAGTGGGTGTGAGACTTTTAATTTGTACACCCATGAACCGGAACTGATGTCCTCGAGTCTGCAAGAACATCCTACAGAGACTGAAGGAAGTGTGGATTGCTCCGTAAACATCATTCAATACGTTTGTTCTGTATATTCGTATGCACGTTTGTGTTTTCCCCACCGAAACATCCTTGCGCTCTTTCGGGGTTGGTGGGTTTTAATCTGACCGTGTCTTTGGCTTCTGGAGCGCATTGTAGAGCCCAGAGGAGACGATGTCTGCAGAGGAGGCGGATAAAACCACCACCACTGATGCGAGTGCAGGAGACGAGGAGGAGGAATGGCTGTACGGGGGTCAGTGAGCGCCAAATCTGTTCGGCACTGCTGTTCTTTGTTATTTTTAACGGCTTGGCGAAAAGTGGTTATTGATATACAACACCATATATTGGCATGCGTAATTATTATGGGGCCTTTGTACTGACTGCAGTGTTATGAGATACCTGTCACGTCACTAGATATAAACTTCACGTCTGTGGTTTAATTCGAATTTATTTTTACGAGGGAATAGATATAGAATCTATTTCTGAATTGTTTAGGTTCTGTTCGATATTCTGTTATTCTTGAGAAAATCGTTCCCATGGTAGCTGATAGATTCCATTCAGAATTCTGCATTTCGAATCTGTTTTTTCTGTTGCTACTTTACGAGATTCTACTTTGATTCACACTGAGACCGGATTCTTCGCTGCTTGATACATGTTAATATATATATATTTTTCAAGATTCTCTTTGTTAATTCTGTTTGAACATATACGATTTTTGTGATTACTGTCTTGAGAAAATGGTAGAATCTTTTCACCCATTCATAATGGTTTCTTTTTTGTTTATATTAATAGCTTCTTTGAGATATAATTAAAGAATGGATTTCACTTTCTGAGGGGACTGAAAGAGAATTCAGATCTCGGATAGATTCTCATTTAGAATGATTTTGAGATGATTTTCAAGAATACAATAATCAAATCTGTTCATGGTTCTGTAAGGTAAATATTAAATATTTATATTATGAGCTGCTCCTCTTAACATACTTACCAATAGATATTGGGTACCTTGTGCTCACACTCATTTTGTTGCTCATGCATTGTTTTGTTGTTTTATAGATGAAGGTGAAAGTAAAGAAACTGAAGAAGAGGAGGCCAAACTGACAGCAGCCATCAGGTGAGAAATGACATGTTTACTGTTAGTGATGAAGTGGCGTTTCAATTTTTAGATCCCACAGACCCCCAAATAGAAGTGTCAAAATATTATTTTGAAAGCATTTAATTTCTATTAAACTACATTTAGCTTTTTTTTTCCTACTCACTATAGTACTGTAATGTTAGATGCACTGTTTTAGGATTCCCTTGCGGGCCCCCTGTGTGTGTGTGTGTGTGTGTGTATGGGGGGGGGGGGGGGGGGGGGTCACTGGTGTATACAGGTGGTCTGAATGATGATCACACACTGCTTTGTTACTTCCAGGTGTTTTCACTGAATAATATTTAGATTCTATGACATGGGCTTTTAGAATGCAAATTGCATACACATTCATTGCAGGAACACGTCATGCTTTTTTTTTTTTTTTTTTTTTTTTTTTTTACAGCATACCCTGGAAAACATATGCCAATTTTAAGATTTGCCTTTTTAAGTTCATCTGCATTTGTATTCATCATTTTCATGCTGATCTATCTGTGTGTGCAGTGCGACCTCTGCTCCTCCTGTTACCGAGGAGGTCACTGCGACCACAGACAACACCGCTACCACCATCACCACCACTACTGGAAATGGTGTGACCAGTCAGGTAACATATAAAACTACTGTAAGCTGCTTCATTCACTTCTAATGGATTTGATTTAAATTATGATTACTTTTGTGCTGAAATATATTTAAAGGGGTCATATGATGTGATTTCATGTTTTCCTTTGTCTTTGGAGTGTTACAAGCTGTTTGCACATCTGCAAGATTCATAAAGTTGCAAAAACTTAAGTCTCAAACCCAAAGAGATATTCTTCATAAAAGTTAAGACTTGTCCACACCTTCCTAAAATGCCTTGTTTAAGCTTCAACATCAGCTTAAATAAATTAACATATCAGTATTACAGCTGTACATCATACTGCAACTGTGTGTCAGTCTTGTATAGAGAAAGCTGGAGATACGTACATTTGTTTTTTAGTTTTTAATGTGTTAATTCGGTTGTTTTTCTATGCGTGCAGTTGCAAGTAATAAATAAAATGGGCAAATTTGAGATCAAGTTACACATCTGTAACATGTTGATTAATTATGGTTAAATATAACTAATAATTAGGTAATTTTATTATATATGAATATTTAAAATACAAAAATACATTTTCTGAAATATATTCATGCATGTGTTTTTATTTATATATAAATAATAAATATACACCACACACACAAACACACACACACACACATATATATATATATATGTGTGTGTAAACAAAAACTCTTATATTGGATGTGATTAATAGTTTGATAGCACTAATGATTACAAATGAAGAGAACCCCAAAAAACAGTTTCTTTGTTTGTCTTAGGAGGAAGCACCTGGAGAAGATGAAGACAGTGAGAGTGATAGTGATGATGACGATGATGATGTCCGCGTCACCATTGGCGATATAAAAACAGGAGCGCCACAGTACGCGTAAGCATCCAGAGATTGTGCTCACATTCTTAAGATAATAAGGTTCACACTGGATGTTTGATAGATAACCTGACAATCCAAGGTAATGGACTAGGGCTCCACGATGTGTCGTTTAAGCATCGATACCACGATGTATGAATCCACAATAGTCACATCGCAGGATGTGCGATGTAGGCTCTCGTAGTTGATCCGTTATTCATTAATTGTATGGGCCAGCTGCTATATATCGCAGAAAAATAAAATATAGCAATGTAATTTTTTTCCCAATATCATGCAGCCCTATGATGGACTGTTGAAGATTGAAGGAGATCAGACAAACAGTGGAGGGTTCTGGTTTAACTCCCTTGGATCGTGTGCTTTAAAGGGACCGTTCACCCAAAAATATAAAAACTGTCATTTACTCACTCTCATGTCGTTCCACATCCATAAGGCTTCAGTTAATCTTTAAACACAAAGTAAGACATTTTGAATAAAACCTGAAACGTTTCTGTGCCTCCATTGATAGTACAGGTAATCAGAAACCGATTTAATTTAGGCTTCATGTATGAATGCACACAGAGCAGATCAAATATGGTAAACCCTGAATCCTGAGCATTAGAGCATTATCATATCATGATATGCTTTATGTATCTATATCAATGTTTGGATGTACATAAAAGCCTAGATCATACGTCATCATGTAAAATGTTCATATTTTGTTACAAGATTTGGATTAAACTGCTTGATTCATCCGGGTTATGATGCATTTATGACCTTTTTACTGGATATCTGATGTATTTATTATGTTTTATTGTGCAGGGCATATGGGGGAACTCCAGTGAATCTAAACATAAAGTCAGCTGGCAGCAGAGCATATGGAGCAGGTGAGTAAAACTATGTGTTTCAAAGCTTGGTTCTTTCTGACTAAATTATCCGTTTACTTACAGATGCCTTTTCATACAAAGAAAGCGGCATTTGTCGGTTCTTGACATAATTTAAGTGTGTGTTGAGTAGGTTCTAAAGTGAAGGGCATAGACCTCGAAGCTCCAGGCAGCATCAATGGAGTTCCAGTCCTGGAAGTGGACATGGAGTCCTTTGAGGAGAAACCATGGAGGAAGCCAGGTGTGTATTTACTTAGCATGACACTTTTGTGGTTTTTGCATGTGGTGTCTATGTTAGAGCTGAAGATCTTTGCCCGAACCCGACGGGACCCGTCGGGACCCGACGGGTTCGGGCTTAATTTCTATCATCTTACGCGGGCTCGGGCCGGGCTCGGGCTTGCGCTCCGGTTTGCGAGGTAAACGAGCGGTGATGTGATGTGTTTCGATTAGCGCGAGAAAGATGCAAAAATGAATGCTGAGTAGGTGTAACGGAGGCTTGCCTCTGGTGATTACGTTTTGGTTGCACCAGCAACTAAAGCAAACTCTGAGGTGTGGAAAAGTTTTGACCATGCTTATAATGAGAATAATGAGTGAATAATGACGCACCATCAGTGAGCGCAGGAACGCGCTGAAGACATCTACAGTGGATTCAATCATTTTCCTCCACATAAACATGTAGACCTAGCCTAATCTCTGTGAGTAAAGGTTTTTCAAATGATAACTAAATATTCATTGAGTCTTAAATGCATAATGTTGACAGAGTATATACGCTTATGTTGGCATTATTCTTTTATTAAATAAAGCAAATCCGGCGGAGCCTTTATCTTAATTTCATTATTGCCAAATACCCATCTTAATTTAAAATTTATTTTAATTTAATTTTTTTTAAATGACTCGTTTTTATTGGTGCGTTGGTCTATTTATAGGTTAAATGAGCCTATGTCTAGAATGCTGAGATGTTACGATGTCACAGAGGACTTATTTTATTTCTTTATTCCAACTTCCAAGTGGTCTAGTCTACGTTAGTTATGAGTAAATTATGTTAAAACATGAATAAATTGCTCATTGTTGGCAAAAGGCAAAAGAGCTGTGTGCGTGCGCACATTTGAATAATGTCGGGCTGTAAACGGGTTCGGGCTTTAAAAAAGCTGTCAATCAAAATGTACTTGTCGGGCTCGGGCCGAAACCTGTCGGGCTCGGGTCCTGTCGGGCCTAACTTTTAAGGCCCAATTACAGCTCTAGTCTATGTATTGTTAAGCATATGTGTGTTTACAGGTGCGGACTTGTCGGACTATTTTAACTATGGTTTTAATGAGGACACGTGGAAAGCATATTGTGAAAAGCAGAAGAGGTTACGCATGGGCCTTGACATCCTCAACATTGGATCCACCACCAGCAAGATCTCAGTAAGCATAATCAACTTTTACTCAGGATGGAAATGGTGAAGATTTGTACAATTCTGCTTCCGATTATACTATTCCAGGTCTTTTAATGATTTCTTAGGGATTTATAATATTTGGAAGACAATTCTTTGCATTTCAGATTTCAGCAGAATTGTAAAATACAGTTTCTTTCAGATTTATTTAAATGATTTTTCTTTGACAAAATTAAATCCATTTCAGCTTTATTGTATCTGACAACTTTACTTCTCCTAAAGTTGTTTCTTGACTTTTCATTGATCATGTTACAATACTGTTCAAAAGTTTGTGGTTCAGTGGTTGGTAAATTTTTTTTACGGTTTTGAAATTAGTCTCTTATGCACAATGAGGCGGCATTTATTTGAAAAAAAGTAATATTGTAAAATATTATCACTATTTTAAGATACAGTATTTTAAATACTATTTATTCCTGTGATGGCAATGTTACATTTTTAGCAGCCATGATCCTTTGGAAATACCCACTTTTGAACTATATGTGTATATTTGCATATTTTTAATGTTTTTATACCATCCCCATTACTGGAAGTATCCCGAACCATCTGCAAAAAAATGGAATCAGTTTTGAATAAGAATAGATTTCTGATTCCAAGCCCAACCGTTTACATTCCAGTCGGATAATATCATGTTAGTTGTAATAAAATGAGTAATTATTAGTCAGGTGTGCATGTTGATATATTCATGTTCACCATTTGATCTTTTCCACCTCTTTCTTCTTTCAGGTTCAGCAGGGTCGCACAGGTAACAGTGAGAAGGAGATCACAGTTGCAGCTCATGCAGCTAAAGCAGACTTTTCCTCTCCATCTAACCTGTATAAAGCAGGTCTCAACCCAGCGAGGTAAACATGTTCTCTCTCACATCCACTGGGGGGAGTTCATTCATTTCACACTCCAGTTTCAGAGTCTTTATGTTTGGGAATGCATGTACAGTGTTTGTCCCGCATCTGTCATGTGGGAGAGGGGATTAGTAACTCATTTTTGCCTGTCTCCCCTTACCCATGCCCTCATAGGATATCCCCTCCACACTGGGCAGGGCCTGCCTCTCAAGAAATGTCCTATTATACGTAAGTGGGAGGTGACATGGGCGTGGTTTGTTTTAGAAGGCCTGAGTAGACATTTAAATATGAAATTAAACAGGCTTCATTTATTGTCTTTTTCTTTTTTTTTTTATTGATTGTTGACACCGTTTATTTCTGTTGGTGATGTTTTAATAAAAAAAAGCACTATGAAAAAAATGCAAAAATCTGCTGCTTTGACAACAGACTCAGCAATCTGAACCGTTTTTCTTTGCAAAACTGTGTAGTCATTAGAGCATTATGTTACATTGGGTTTATGTGTTTTTTTTTTACTAAGTTGGGAGTGACATTTTGGTAGGGCTAGGCTATATGACCAACATTTCTCTTTCTCTCTATATATGGTTTATATTTTAAATAAAATTGTTATAAAGTTGCTTTTCAAAATATCTGCTGATATTTGGAATGACAATATAGTTTATGAGTGCAATATTGATTTTATACAAAAGTACAGAAATGCTTGGATTGAGTAACTTACATTTTAGACACAAGATTGCCAGTCTATTTTTGTTCTGCTCACGAAGAAAAGCCAAAGCTAGGAATTAAATGTATATCAATATCAAATATATTTAGATGTTTGATAAATTTTCTCTATTAATTTGGAACTGCATCGATACAAAGCAGATAATTTGTAATAAACACAGTGGTGTTGCACAAACACCCTTCACTTTTAAATGAGAAAATGATCGAACTGATCAGTTGCATTCAAAACAAATGTTGCAAGTCACAACATTTACTGCAGTGGTGTTTAACTAAAAAAAAGGCATTAACTGAAACAAAACTAAATTAAAATAAAATATAGATATTAGATGAAAAACTCAAAAGAACTAAAAACAAACTGTAATATAAATTAAAACTAAATTCTTGCCAAGCACATAACAACAATTATAAATATTATAAACAAATATTTAATATTACAATCTATTATTAAATAATATAATAGTATATGGATAATACTATAATTTCCCCGGGCTGCCTGGCAACTGTAACCAACTAAACTTGTGTTACATCCCTCAATTACCTGGTCTTCCTCATTTGGGCTTGTCCTGATACATCTTGCAATGTATTTCTGAATTCAAACATGTTTCTTATTTGTTCTCCACTGTAAATTACGAAGCAGACTTGATGCACAAATATGTCATCATCTGATATATAATCATATTGCCCAGCCCTACTAAGGTGTGTGTTTTTATGTATGCATCTGAAATACAGAGATGAAAAACACAGAAATGTATGTGCACCTTCATGAAGCTGTATGTTTGTATTTGTTGCAGGAAGACGCCCGGGACCATAGATGTGATTGGCGGACAGACTGCCACCATTAGCAGGGTGGAAGGACGACGTCGCCACAATCTGGAGGGGAATAACATCCAGGTTACTCACATAACATGCTCTTATGCTCTCCTCAGTGTCCACTGAAAAGCCGAAATGCTGGAAACACATCTGGGAACTGAATCATGTGACTTGAACACTTGTAGGTGATTTCGGAACATCCCAGCTCTGAGGCTGAACCCACCAAGATGCCTCCTCCTTTCTTTCCCCCGGGACCACTGCCTCCAAACATGCCACCTCCTCCATTCCTCCCTCCTCCTGTCAGTCAGGCTCCACCTCTGATCCCACCTCCACGTAAGTCTGACCACTGTCAAATTTTATTCATTTTTTTATTTTATTTTTTTTTAATCCACAATGAATGTATGAAAAAATCACTTTCAAAACCATTGACAGTGTGGTTTCTCATAGCATTTTTTAACTTTGTATTTTTTTACTCGTATTTTTAACAGGGATGCCCATCACCGTCCCTCCACCCAGTAAGTTGAATGTGCAATAACATGACAAACATAGTAAAAGCAACACATGATTAACCTCTCAAATGTTTCCAAAGCACCTGTGTACTGTATCTGCAAACTTTATGACTGACTGTGTGTAAAATTTCCCTTTTTTTTCTGTTGATATGTCTCTGTTTAAATCTTGTTTCTGTTTGTGCTGTAGATTTTCCCCTTCCTACTGGAGGACCTCCCCCTTCCCTTATCCCTACTATGGACAAGTAGGTGTAGCTTCTGTACTCAACTATCAGTTTTTTAACATCAGCGTACATGGACGGGTATTTACAAATAAGTTAATACTTCTATTCATTAAGGATGCGTTAAATTGATCAAAAGTGATAGGAAAGACTATTAAGCAGAACACTGAAAAATGGAGTAATGACTACTAAAAATTCAGCTTTGCTATCATTGTAATAATTTATATATATATATATATATATATATATATATATATATATATATATATATATATATATATATATATATATATATATATATATATATATATATATATTTGACAACTATGAGATGTTATTAAAGTAGATATTATAATTATTTTAATATAATTTTCATATTTAATTAACTATTTGTGTTTACAATCAAACCAAAAAAAATATTCAGACAACAGATATGCAACAATATCAACAATATTCGGCCGAGTACAATTATTTGAAATTCTGATATCTGAGGTATTCTGAGGTTGCAAACAAATTCAAATATTGAGAAAATAACCTTTAAAGTTGTCCAAATGAAAAATCAAAAATGAAATTTAAATATATTTATTGTAGGTAATTTATAAAATAACGTATTCATTGTACAAGATCTTTACTTAATATTTAATGATTTTTGGCATAAAATAAAATTAATTTTGATATTTTTGGGTATTGCTACAAACACACCTGGTCACAAATTTTCTTAAGAAATGTTGAATTTGTCTGAATAACTTTTGGTTTGACTGTGTATGTAATAATATAATGTTTGTTTTTAGGGTCCTGTATTTAGATTTAAATACATACAGTTTTTGAAAAGTACTTTTCTGTTATACTATGTCTCTGTTACCCTTGATTGGCACTTAAACACTTTGCCTGTGTGTTGTATTCAGCAGTGGGCACCCAGGAGGATATGACGGACGTCCTGTTGCTCCATTCCCTTTTCCTACAGGTAGAGTAGTGTGTGACTATCTCCCCAGTTTGTTTGTCTCCTGAAAAACTCATTTAATTTAGATCTCAGTACAGATCACAAGCGCTTAAATGTTTTCCAGGCTTATTAAGCTCAATTAAGTAGCATGCACACTGGGGATTATTTCGTTTTCAGGTGGGTTTCCTCCACCCATGCAAGGAGCCGTTAACCCCTGGCCTGGCTTGATGGACAACCCAAAGCAATGGGACTACTACCCTCGGCGAGAGAAAGAGAGGGAAAAAGAGCGAGAGAGAGAGAGGCCAAGGGAAAGGGTCCATGAGAGAGACCATAGTCCCTCTGCTGTGGCTTATAACAGGTGAGCGATGATGCCAGCCCACTCCTTCACTACACAGATCTACTCTGTTTTTCAGTTTGAAAGTGTAGAATTGTTTATAAACTCATCAGTAAATGTTATTCCAAAGGAAAACTAAATCTTTGACCCTTTCAAGGTTTAAATAATTAGTCCTAGTTTCTCTGGTTCTGTTTTTAATGATTAATTAAACTTGGTATTGTGCAGTGACGAAGAGCGGTATCGTTCTTACCGTGATTACGGAGACAGAGGGTATGAGAGGCATCGGGAGCGATCGAGCCGTGAGAAGGAGGAGCGTCACAGGGAGAGGAGACACCGAGAGAAAGAGGAAGGGAGGCACAAGTCATCACGGAGGTATTATACCAGGGTCGCAAATTTGTCTTGGAGAAAAAAATGAGATATGACATACCAGGCAATATATTTTGCACTTGAGTGCCAATGAAATTAGTTCCAAACAAAACAACAGCAATGGGCACAGCAATGTTTGTTTCCTGAATAAAGAGAGAGTTCAACCCAAAACAAAAATTTTGTAGGGAAAAAAAAATACTATGGAAGTCAATGGGGACCATCAGCTGTTTGGTTACCCACATTGTTCAAAATATCTTTAGTGTTCAAGAGAATGAATGATTTGGTTGAGTGAATGATTCAATGACCCATTCATAAGACGTTTTGAACCGAATTAGTAACTTGATGACTAGCTCATTAAGACTGTAGCTGTGTCCAGTAATCTCGGAGTATGTGAGGTAAAATAAACAGAAAAAAGGTAGGTACTTTTGAAAAAATAAGTTGTGTGTTAAAAGAAAGCATGTTCTATGTAGTACGTCTGGTTTAAATTCAGTTCTCTGTTTTGTTTCTCTGCCCCTGTCCTCTTCTGTCACAGTAGTAGCAGACGGAGACATGACAGTGAGGAGGGTGACAGTCACCGGCGCCACAAGCACAAGAAGTCCAAGAGGAGCAAAGAGGGCAAGGAGCCCAGCGAGGAGCGATCTGCTGACCAGGAGAACCAGGAGACCATGGAGTAACTCCTGTCTGTCTTCTCCGCTCTCCTTCTTTCTTATCATCAATGCGTTGGTTGTCAACCAAATCATGCTATATGAAATTATAATCCAGTTTACCTTCCTTTTTGTTTTCATGTTTCCGTTCTTGTTTTGCTGTTTTTCTCCAGTGCAGTTGTACCATGTAGATGTTGATTTGTTGGATTAAAAAAAGAGCATTTGGTAACATTTGTTGTGTCTTTTCATATCTTGTAAATTAGCTGTTTTTTACATATTGTTTAAAGTCTTTTGCACTCAACAAGCCTGCATTTATTTAAATATTTGATTGAAAAATTTCTCTTATACCTGTGTTTTCATCAGCCATTATTCCAGTCTTAGTGTCGCATGATCCTTCAGAAATCTTCTGATGCGCTGATTTGGTGGTAATTAAATATTTCTTCTCAATATTATTTTAGAAATGCTTAATATTTTTATTGAAGTGATACTTTTTTTCTGAATTCATAGGTTAGGTTCAGCAGTTATTTTAATTTACCATTACCTTTGATCCATTTAGAAAATTTTTTGCTGAATAAAATTATCAGTATTTACTGTCATTTTTGATCAATTTAGAGCGTTTTTGTTTCTTGGCAAGTTATGTGTATTTAAAAACAATAGTATTTGTTTAATGAAATATTTTATTAAAAAGCTTGGTTGATTATATTTACTTTAATGTATCTAATAAAATAGTACAGTTTTGAATTATGGTACTAGCTCCTGAAAATATATTATTTCCCACTGCTGCGGCAGGAATGACTTTATGGTCGTACCCCGGTGTATGGTCGTATTTGGAGATGAGAAAGCCATAAACAAAAAAAAAAAGGGAGAAAGCCCAAATGATTGTGAATTTGATTTACATACTCTCGCGATGTATCCCGAGATCAACCCGCACGAGATTGTCGGCGGATGTTGATGTTTTGCTCCATATTTCTGTGCCGTCTTTTCTCTTCTCGGCCGTGCGATTTACGTTATTGCCAATATTTGCTTAACTTGAGCGAAACACGGTCTTTCTCGGCGCTTCTTTCGGGAAGCAAAGAGGCCGAGGCGGGGGGCGATGATGGAGGACTTTGATGAGATTTACGAGGAGGAGGAAGAGGAAGAAGAGGACGAGGACAGGGCCGCGGAGGAGCAGCTGCTCAAATACGCTCCGGACCCGGTGGTAGTGCGCGGATCCGGGCACGTCACTGTGTAAGACACCGGCAGCTCTGGATCTGTTCCTACATAGATCATCAACCACTATTAATCTAACCAAAGCCGTTATGAGCACAGTGCTCGTTTAGAAACGCAGGACACATGCTAAGTCATTTACAACAACCAAGAAAATAGTGCTAGTGTCCTAGACTCATAGTTTAACAACCTAGAAAGCACTGAAATCTTCAGTTGTTCATACAAAGCTAATAAATGCTGTCTAAAAGGCAGTCAACTCGGTTTTGTCAGGGCAGCTTATATACGTATGTACATTTAAAGAGATAGTTCACCCAAAAATGAAAGCCCTGTGATCAGTCTCACCCTCTCGTTGTTGGGAGAAAACCTGTGACTTTCTTTTTGACAGCCTCAGTCATCGTTTACATTTTTCTCCATGCTGTGAAGAAAATGGTGACTGAGGCTGACATTTTGTGTGTGTGTGTGTGTGTTACACAGAAGAAAGTAAGTTTTGAAACTTTAATTTTTGTTTTCTGGTGCCAGGTTTTTTATTTTAGATACCACAGATCCTCAAATATGATTTGTGCATGGGATACTAAAAATTTAAAGGCATCTATATAGCTTCTGGTATAAAGACTTTGAAAAATGAATATTATAAAATCTAAAATGTTTAAATATTAAGCAGTGTAGCTTAACAGAAACTAAATATGTTCCATATATATCCATATATTTTAAATGACAGTACTGCACTGTTATAATTATAATGTATTTACTAATTTGTTTACTTATGAATTTGTATTATTTTAATCAAATATGATTTATGTATTTATTTTAATATTTTTAAACACCGTTTTTCTTTAAACTTTTACACAGCACTCCCTTCCATCCCCTGGTCTTGTATATTACAATTAATTTTAGTAAATAAATTATCAAAGTAGATATACAGTAAATCTACGTATGCCTTTGTGGACAAACAGTTTAATCAAAACAAAAATCAAAACCGTTTTTTCTTCCCTGCAGGTTTGGACTGAGCAATAAATTTGAGTCTGAATTTCCCTCAGCCCTTACAGGAAAGGTAAGTGTAATTTATTGGCTTTTCCCTCTCAAGAAATTACTATTAAATGCACAATTATTCATTGTAGAAGTAATAAACTTCTCACAATGAGAAGTGAAAAGCGTTGTTGCTGGCAATCAGGAACGAAAGGAAGTAATTATGTTAATGCTGTTACTTTATGTAATGCTTAAAGAAATTGTTCACCCCAAATTTTTGTGGAATATGAAATGAGATGTTTAGCAGAATGTTCAAGCTACTCTTTTTCATGGTAACTGGTTGTCAAGCTCCAAAAAAGTGTGTGTTACCCAATGTGGGGAGTAGCACATGTAATTCTGAGGTCATATACATCCTGCTTCATTTGTTCATTGGCAGGTCGCACCAGAGGAGTTTAAAGCCAGCATAAACCGTGTGAACAGCTGTGTGAGGAAGGCTCTCCCAGTGAACGTGCGCTGGCTGCTGTGTGGCTGTCTGTGCTGTTGCTGTACTCTGGGCTTTAGTCTGTGGCCGGTCATCTGTCTGAGCAAGAGGGTGAGTGTGTTCAGAGTCACTTCAAGGAAGGCTCCTTGCTTCATAGAAGTTTAGCTTTATCATTCATTGCTTTTATTTATGGCATGTTGTCAGGGTTAAAAAAAAAATTATATACTGGGAAAATCTGTGGGTCGGGGATGTAATTTTTGCAATTAATACAGACAATTTTGCAGTTTGAATAACTGTTTTAATTCAGAAGAATTAACAAGTGCTTTAACAGAAAGACAAACTTTAAAACTTTACATTTAAACACATAGTGTGCCTTACTTTTTTATTATTTTTTCCTGGTGTGTTTGTGTGTGTGTGTGTGTGTGTGTGTATATATATATATATATATAATGTGTGTGTGGGTAAAAATTTACATGTATATATTTATATTCATATAGTTTATATTATATAAACGTAACATTTATACATTGGTGTGTATTTCTTTATACATAATAAATGTACACACACACATATACTATGCAAAAAAAAAAGATATATATATTATGGATGCAATTAAAACTAGTTTTTTTTTTTTTTAAGAAATCATCAAACGTGACTGATTATATTTAATTACAATCTTACAAAACATTTCTATTTCTAATTTAAATAATTGCTGTTCTTTTAAAACAGAACCGAACAGTTGTTTTCAACTTATGCACCAAATCAGCATATTAGAATGATTTCTAAAGGATAAAGCAACATGAAAACTGTATTTACAAATTCAGCATTGCCGTCACAAGAATAAATTCTATTATACAAATTCTAAAATAGAAAACCTTTATTTTTAATTGAATAATATTTTACAATATTGCTGTTTTTACAAATTTGCTGTTTTTCTATTTTTGATTGAATAAATGAAGCCATGGTGATCATGAGATCTATAAAATCTTACAGTAATGCACAATAAAGGACTTAAATTACACGTTTCTAGTGATTTTACTTATCACATACTGAATACTTAAATTACACGTTTCTAGTGATTTTACTTATCACATACTGAATAATATGTCTTTTTTCGTCTATAGACACGCAGATCCATAGAGAAGTTACTGGAGTGGGAAAACAGCAGATTGTATCACAAGGTATTTTCAAGGTTGCTTGCTTGTTTGTATTTTCCTGTCTGGTGCTAATTTTACTACATGCCCTCTGTTCATTTAGTTGTGTTTGCATTGGAGGCTCAGCAAAAGGAAGTGTGACACGAACAACATGATGGAATATGTAAGCCAACTTCGAACCCACCCTAATCTAATTGCACAGTGACCATTTCAAATACAATAAACAGTTCTCTGTCCTTTTTCTAGGTAATCCTAATAGAGTTTCTACCCAAGATTCCCATCTTCAGGCCGGATTAGCAGTGGCGGGCTACAGCTCATCCCTCCGCCGTGGTCTTCCTGAGGTGCCTTTCTCCGGTACTGTCATGGTCTTATCATGTGGCCTCATCCTTTTTCCCTCCACACTCTGAGCAAGAGACTCACCTCACGTCTGAGCGCCACTCACAGCACTCCTCACAAGAAAGCACTGTTTACGACCCACACACACAAACACACATATACTGTTCGCACAGACTGTTCTGGTTTCGCAAGTGCATGAATACACAAAGAGAGACCTTTACTGTCACATGACTACACGGAGTCTGCAAGGGGGCCACGGGAAGTAACTTCTGTAGCTCCAAACTGGAACTTCTACTATATGTCAATAAGATCACAGAGACTGCACAGTGTGCACTAGCTAAGTGACTTTCTGTTCCCGACACTGTGGAACGGATCAGTGCAGAATGGCTTGAAGATGTGACAACTGTAGAATTAAACCCTTTTATTGTATTAATAAAAAAAAGATGGACGTTACGAATGAATAACAGATTTTCAGTTAGCTGAGAGCCAAATGGACATGGTCAATGCACAATACATAGTTCCCCATCTCTCCTTCTCACAAATGATCATCTATATACAAAGACAATCAAACACTGACTGTGCCACGCACCATCTGTACTCTGACGGGACGTTGGAGTCTAGTTGAAGTCACGGACCTGGTGTGGTCCAGGTGCACCTTTGGGTAGTGATGCAGCACAGATTAGATCTGTTTTGATGTTTTTGAGTACTTTTTATCCTTGTTTACTTGCTCAGTTTAAAAAGAAGAGCAGCAAATGTTTGTTTCTTGATTTGTGTGAGTGTGGGTGATTATTTCTGTCTGTCCCCGAGACATTTTGTTTGTCGTTTGGTTCACAAGTGAGACAAATCAACACTTACAGGTTTGTTTGGTTAAACAGTTCATTAAAACAAATTATTGGGGGTCTAAAAAGTTATGTTTATATATATATATATATATATATATATATATATGTATGTATAAACAGAACTTTATCTTTGAATATATATATATTTGAACCCAAAAATATTGGGGGTTTTCCAGGGCAGAGAGATTTTTTTTATTTAATATTTTTCTCTTTTTTTTTTTCATTATTGATTCAATCTTGGGTCAGGTGTCCTATGCAGGCATTTTCTCTTAGTGGACTATATTTGTGTAAATGTATCCAATTGTAGGTTAATAAAACAGTTACATATCCCAGTACTCTTAAGACAATTGGTCCTATTAGACCTCAAAACTTGAAATTTATGAAGTGTGTATGTGTGTGTGTGTGTGATTACCGATATTATTACTGAAATTACAACTCTTTATCTCTCGTCTGATGTCATCCCAAATCCCTGGGACATCGTTTTTATTTTTCAAAAAAAATATTTCAGTGTATTTATGCACAATGTCTGTACAGAAATAAAATATGCTCAACTTGATTTTTGTGTTTCTTTTATTTTTTTCAATTCTGATTGTTGTATGCCTACTATATATTGTGATGTCTGTTTAAATTCCAAGGGTTTAATGTCAAAGTATTTTACCATAATTATTGTGGTTTAGTCAGTTTTATCAAAACTGTATCTGCTAATAATTGCTCATACTTCTGATTATGAGGTTATGAATCTCAAGTATTAAGATGACAACTCATTCTTGAAACAAATGTGCTGCTGACCTAAATGATTTTAATGAAATGACAACAAAAAAAAAAAAAAAAAAAAAAAAGAGAGACAAACTTCATACAGTTTTGTAGACAGTAATGATGTGCTAAAACTCTCAAAATACTAGCAAATGGACTGCAGTGCTGATGGAGCTTTGGGACCAGTTCAGTGAGTGCAAAAGCACCAATCTTTCAGGAATGTAAAAATAAAAGATTAAAAATCTCGCTGCTATTATTAGATAATGTATTAAAATTATAGTTCACCTTCAGCTGGTCTCCATTGACTTGCGTAGTGTTTTTTTGTTTTCTTTTCTCAACACACTATTAAAATGTCAGTGGAAACCAGCAACTGAAGGTGAGATATCCCTTTAAGCTGCACACAGTTTTAAAATAAAAATGGTCTTTAATTAAATTAAACAGGTACAGTCAATGTCTGACATTTGTCAGACACAGTTAGACATTTGTATCATAAAAGACAGTTCTAGACAGTAAAACAGTGTTGAAGCAGCTCTCATTCCTCCCATGTGTCTCCGTATTTATTCTTCTTCCCTGTTTGCAAATAAAAGAAATGTGTATAAATAATAATATTAAGACTATAAAAAAAGTTTTCTAAGCTATTATATGTAAACACAACTCTGACTTACAGAAATACAGAGTACAGAAAATAATTTGATACAGCTAACCTTACATAACCTCAGATTTAGCAAGTTGATGAAAATGTTCAATATGACAGTAAAAACATATATTAAAATGTTAAAAAAGATTCATTTTTGATCTTCTTACTCAGAGAATCCTAAAAAACAAAAGTTTCCATTAAAATATTAAGCTCAAATATTAACATTGATAATAATAAGAAATGTTTCTTGCAGACTAAATCAGCATATTAGAATGATTTCTGAAGGAACGTGTGGCATTTTATTTTCTACATTGGTGTTTTTTAGTTTTGAGAACATAAAAAATGACGAGGGTTAGTAGATTGTCAGGTGTCACCTCTTTTGGCTTGGATGGTCTCAGGTGAAGGCTTCAACAGTGGCTCTGGTTTGTCATAGTTTTCCCTGTTCTTACTCCGAAGCTCCTCATACAGAATGTGCTTCTTCTGTACATCCTCCTCAACGTTCATTGGTTCTGCTGGATTGGAGGGATGTTGATTAACAATTGGCAATTAATTGCGTAAGTAACATTTTAATATGAACTACTCTTTTAATATTCAGAGTAAAAAGATTCTGCTCAAATTAAAGCTATACAGACGTCTGTATCCTTTAAGACATCGCCACTTGCTGCCTTCTCAGGGACAAACTAATATTACCAAACATTAATCTCAGTAAAATGCTAAAAATAAATATCTTTTTGTTACAAAAAAAACAAAAGAAATAAAAAGAAGACATTATTTGGAATTTATATGAGGAATTTCATTGTCAGGTTTTGAGAGAGGCTTCTTAAAGGGATAGTTAAACCAAGAATGAAAATTCTGTCATTAATTACTCACCCTCATGTTGTAAAAATATCTTAATTTGTGTTCTGAAGATGAACGGAGGTCTTATGCGTTTGGAACAACATGAGGGTGAGTAATTAATGACAGAATTTTCATTTTTTGGATGAACTATCCTTTTAAGGCTTTACTAATTCATAATGTAGAGAGTGTGTAGAAACATGATAAATTAGAAAACTAGACGAGGTAAAATAAACACTGAAGAAATTTTGATGAAATGTCAGAAATTTCTCAAATGAGAGCAATCATGATTAATAGTTGTGATAATTTTTGAGCAAAGTAGTTGTGATTATCATTTTAACCATTATGATGCTGATGAAAGCACTTTTAGCTCATTTCCCGCCAAACCCAGAATTTTCTGGGTTTCTGCGTTCTCATTGTTATATGCCGGGGGACACTATTACGCATCTCCAGAATGAGTCCAGAATTTTCTGATCAAAAACACAAACAAGAAAGATGCAGAAATGAGCTCTGTATGTCAGCAGATGTACATGCAGCCATCTAATGCATCTTTTCTCTGATCATTGTACTGAATATGATCCAGATATAGTATTTGATAAAAAATTTATTTTCTTAGCTTTTGCTCAAAATTTCTCAGCTTAAAAAAAAACAAAAAAAACAAGTGTTGACAAAAAATATGTTTTTTTTGTTTGTTTGTATAATAGTTGAGGCTCTGTTCTTTATTTTGATGTATTGCATGTTCCAATATGCATACAACAAAATATTACGGGGTCATGAAATTTTAGTGCAAGTGATCAAAAATACTGACGGTGGCTGGCAACTTTTTTTTTTTTTTTTTTAAACGCTGGCAGGGAATGAGTTAACTTACCGGTAATTTGAGTGTCATACTGAGCTGCTGAGGACATAGGGTCAATGTAAAAAGACTGATTCCTCTGATCATCAAGTTGAAAGGTCGGCTCAAATTCAGCTTTGTTTGGATCACTCATTTCTGGGTGTTTATGGGTAAACCTGAAATATGTAAAATAAAAAAAAATAAAAAATATATATATTATAAAAAAAGATGTGGGAAAAATCTTTTTGCAGGTAGAGACATGCAATGTTAGTTACCAAACAGTTTTGACAACCATTTTGACCACAGTTTATAAAAAAAAAGATTTCAAAATGTTCTCTGTGAAACATGAATCCTTTGAGATTTTGTGAATGCTAGTGGCCCAGAAATGGCACACTACACTGTTAAATGCTGCATGTTCGTGTAGCTGATGTTGTGCTCACACTGGTGGTTGGTGCCGCTGTCTCAGTCTCAGCGCCTCCCCCAGTGGAGAATTCTCCAAGCTCTTAAATTTCTCCTGGCATGTCCTCATGTATGACATCTTCCCTCCCAAGTAGCCACAAACACCAGCAACTAACACATATTTAACACATTAATACACACTTTTAATGTTCTGTCTATCAATTATTCATCTCAGTAAGATTAAATTGTACTCACAAGCAACTTTGGGCAAAGATCCAAATCTACCGGAGGCTGCAAGAGCACCTAAAACAAACAGATCAAAACATTGACACTACTGTTTAAAAGTTTGGAGTCTGTATGATTATTATTATTATTATAATTTTAATTTTGTTGTCAATTAGGCTCATCCAAGGCCACATTCATTTATTTAAATAAAAATACAATGAAAGAGTAATATTGCGAAATCTAACGGTTTTGTATTTTAGGTCCCATTACTCACCTTTAACGTCACATGCTCCTTCAGAAATCATGCTAAATATTTCTTATAATTATCAGTGTTGAATTGTGCTGTTGATTGTGTGTGTGTGTGTGTGTGTGTGTGTGAAAACTGGTATTTTATTTATTTATTTATTTTTCAGAACAGCATTTATTTTAAATATATATTATCCTATGCGTAAAGTATAAACCCACCTCTGGAGATAAGGAACTGAGTGAAGGCCATGCTGATGGCAGATATAGGGAGAGCTGTAGGAACGTAGAGAAATAATTCACTCATGATATCAATAAAACCACAAGCGAGATGATGAAAATAAGCACTTGCCATCCACTCACATCTGTACCAGAAGCTTTCCTGATTACACTCCCTGAACACTCTCCTCTCCTCCTCTGTGGGGATGTAGTCGATTCCTACGGGACCCTACACACACACAAACAAACAAATAAATAAACAAAATATTTCCATTATTATTATTATTTATTATGACGACTGGGCTAAAAAAATGTTTTGCATTATAAACCCCTCAAAAATATCACAATGACAAATTTCCAAAACCAGTAAGACAGGTGAGATGTAGCATGCATTCATGCATAATGATGTCTACTGTATTTGTTAGACTACAGAGACCAGCTTCATTCAGCATTACAGTGACCTGGCAACATCACTTTATCATTTTCTGTCTTGTTACGTGATGCTTGTTACCGAACACACCACGACTGAGTTTCCTGGTCGTTCAGGGTCGGCTGGAGACTGCTGGGCCTGGGACATTGTGCCTCCGACGTCTTTGGCTGCAGTACAGTCGCTCTCCAGTCACGCGACGCGACCATAGACAGTAAAAGAAAGGACGCGACTCACGCTTAAATGTCAAATCCACTGAAACCTTCTTCCTCGACGGTGCTGCAGGAGTTCATGAGTAACCAGCTTTTAGTGCCGCCATGCGGTTTGACATGGAATAGCAACAAATGACTCTACAACTTATTCTACAACTAATTCCTCAAAATATAAATAACATTTTAAAGCCTTAAACTATATATTAACTAATTCACAATCAAATTTTTTTGTAAGTGAATGTAGTCTACTGTACATATCAGTCTTATCAACCACACTTACTAACAGTAACATTTTTTTAAAGAATTCTCTTCTGCTCCCCAAGACTGCATTTATTTGATCCAAAATACTGCAAAAACAGTAAAGCGTTGAAATATTTTTCTAATTATTTAAAATAACTGTTCTCCATTTTAATTTATTTTGACACTGAAGACTGAATCACGGGAATTAATTACATTTTACACTATATTTAAATAGAAAGCAGTTATTTTAAATAGTAAAACTATTTCACAATATTACATGGAGGCTTGATGAGCAGAAGATAATTCTTTAAAAAAAACATGAAATATTTTGACTGGTAGTGTACATCACATGTAACCTAAGAACACATGTCATAGATCCAGTTCACATTTACCTTCAGACAGTCCCTTACTCACATTTGATTATGAATGAATAAAATTTACATGTTGGGTTTTAAGCTGATTTTCAGCCCTATCTATTTAATTGTCTTATAAACCTTAAACAATGTTGACAAAACCATTTTGCCTGTACCTTGTGTATATGAGTAGCTATTTTGTTTTTCTTTGAGTGAGATGACATAGTGTGATACAGAAAATACAAGCACAATTATTCAAGAAACTATTAAAAATAAGTGAAAGTAGTCATTTGAATAAAGTTGAATTCAAAAAAATCTAAATAAAATTAATTAAATTTAAATTTTAAACGTATACATTTTTAATTACTGAAAAAAAGAACAAAAATCACATTTAAAATATTAATAAATACTATAATAATATATAAATGTAAATAATACTAAATATCTCTGAGTCATACTAGTTATTTGTCACATTAATGATATGTGATTTTCTAGGCCCATAAAAGGAGAAGAAAATTGTAATGTATCATTATATTTTTCTGCCATATTATATGTTTTTCTTTTACATCTTTTTTTTTTCTTTTCTTTTCTTTGACACCTTGTGCTCCATAATGCAAATCATAGTTGAGCATCAATATGCCTTGGTCTGGTCTTTGGTTCTAGACTTAAGGCTGGCTAAGCATTGTTTTTCCAGTGCTGAATATATAGAAAATGGCACCACTGACTTAATTTTGCATATGAGATTATAGATTATTAGATCACTAATGATAAATGATATGGTTTAAGTAACTGTGACTGCTGATCTCCAAAAACAATAACATAAATACCCTGACAGAAAAGTTGCTCATAACAGTTAAAATGATTAACCTTAGTGCACTTAAAAAGCACTTGATGTTTTCACAGTTCAGTCATAGATAATTGATTATAGTGAAATATGTCACTTCAAGTAAGTTGATGTACTCTATTCTGTCTCATTATAAGTGGATTTAAAACTGGTTGTTATAGAAGTGAAGATAACTGGACTGAAAACAGTTGGTGGCTCCATTAGTCTAAACTGGACAAATCATTTATTCAGTGTAGTGATCGATCAGAACTGTATCTCTTCTGTCTCTTTTAAGGTCACAGGGTCCGTCTGTTTGTATGTAGACTGGAAAACTGGTGCAGTAACTGCTAGTAAATTTCACAATTAAATACAAAGAACTGGCAAGAAACAAATGTAAAAATGTGACATTATCAAGAACAGAAAAACTGTTTTCTTTTAAAACGTATAATCCAATAATCTTCATTATATTCGTAACTTTTTAAAATCAATGTATGAGTACCATGTAGACTGACTACATTATCAGGATAACAAACAATATTGGAAAAATTACATTTACATTGATATCATTTTTTTATTAGTCTATACTTTCTTTGTAAGATTAATCTGTTTTAATTTAAATGGTTTACAATCGTAATGGTTTATAAAAGTTGTTTTAGTTCACCGTGTTCTGTGGATACAGTAAAGTACTGGTACATAAAAGAAATAAACTATGCAAAATTTCTGATATTTCTCTATCTGTCTATCTTTGTTTTTATAATTAATTGTCATAAAGGAATGTGGGCTTTGAATTAAGAGTCTAATACACAAATCTGTAAGAAACTTTCACACAGAAATTTTAGAATTCTCACAAATAATTTACTGTTCATTATGGTTTATTAGCTTAAATAAAAAAATAAAATAAAATAAAAATACAAAAGACAAAATGGCTTGATCCTAATGTAACCCGTGCTTTTATTCCAGCAGAGAGCACTGCAGTTTAACTCTGCAGTCAACTTTCCTTTCATACAGAGTTTTGATGTGGGGATAAAACTGAGAAATACATCTGCATTACAAGTTCCATTAACAACTATTTGTTATATTCTATATTATATCTCGTAATATGACATTTAATATATAAATGTGTTAGGGGAGACAGTTTTCCCAATTTCCCTGTAATGGACTGTCCATCCACCCAAGATACTAGAATAGGCTCCAGCTCCAGCATCCTCGCATCCACAAGCATTTTTGTATTTATTTATTTTTTATTTATGGATAGATGTTTCCCCTACCGTCATAATAATGATTTAATTCATTCAGAAACTGATTGTCATGTGATCCAGTGCAGATGCAGGGCAACGGGAATGTTCATGTATTGATCAGTGCCCTAGATTCAGGGTTCACACACACAGACACACACACACATACATATGTCCTCACACATTCTCTCCTGAGAACCATCAGTTCATTTTTGTCCTCTACAGAGGACATTATGCTATTGAAATAAATGCCAGAGTTTTAAATAATGGTGTATCTTAAAGAGGGAATCATTACATTTATTACATTTAATCATTACATTTATTTATTTAAAAACTGGATTATTACAATTAATGGCAAAATTAATTGTTTGGAAATGTAAACTGATATTTCCTACAGACAGGATAGAAAGAACTGAATTAAAACAATTTTTTTTAGCTGCTGAAAATACTAGTGTCCTATTAATTTTGGCCACCACTGTAAATAATATACATTACACGAACATAAATATATACATGCAGATATTTTCTGTATATAAATATATACTGTATGTTTGTTTTTATATATTCATAATTAACACATTTACATGTGTTACATGCGTACAAACAAAAAACTTGGATGCGATTAAGCACAATTAATCATTGGCCAGCACTAATTTTTAAATTCTATTTTATTTTGATATTTTGATATTCATTTTAATTCAAGTTTAATTAATTCTGTTCTGTGCTTTTGTAATTTTGATTCATATCTATAATTTTAATAATTCTATTTCAGTTTTACTAGTAACTTTAGTATGTTAAGTTAATATACAAATCAAAGTCAAGTTTTTTTAAAGTATACCTAAACAATACTTTTGAAAGTTCTTTTGCCCCAGTGACAGCTTTTGTTAAATTTTTTTTTATGTAAGCGTAATAAATACATAATAAAACGTGACGCAGGGCACATCATGGCACATCATGGCACATCACAGCACACAGTTGCACATTAGTTCTTCCACATAGTTTAAAAAAAACAGATACCTTTACACAGTCATTATCTGATGCCACACTCGGACACTTTGAACCATGCACATGAATGGGCACACACAGACACACTCCCTTTTCCGAGTGTTATCACTGACGTGGTAAACCTTGGACAGGGGAATCCTAAATGATCTGCTGGAGGGCTATAAATGTGTCTGACTGAGCAGAAGTTGAATTGAGCCATTATGAACAACAGCAGAATCTGAGACACATCACCTGGACATGTATGTTTTACTGACTGGTCTCCTTCAAGAAAAGTGCTTCTGTTCAAGTTTTAGATTTTTTTTATTTGAGGTCTGAAAGTAAAAACCTAGAGAGGGAACACGCTTCAGACCATAGAGAAGGCACGTATTGACCACAAAGGCAGGTGGGCTCAGCAAAACACACGTGGCAGAAGGTGTTCAGAAGAGTTTGGACAGCATTTGAGAAGCCAACACAGGCAACCAAACTAAATCTCAGGTGGGTGAAAATGCCTTTAGAACATATTCAAATGATGTTTAAAAAGGTTGAAATATTAAATTAATTAGTTAAAATACAATCTAATATAATCTTAATATTGAAATATATATATATATATATATATATATATATATATATATATATATATATATATATATATATATATATATATATATATATATATATATATATATATATATATATATATTTATATATATATATATATATATATATATATATACCAGAAGTATATCATTTATTCGTAATATATATATATATATATATATATATATATATATATATATATATATATATATATATATATATATATATATATATATATATACACACACACACATAACAAGCAAACTTTAAAATAGTGAAGATTACAAGTGCAGTTAAATGCATTGTACAATACATCACATGACTATACATTTTATACTAAGCATGAAAATAGTATAGTATTTCAAATCATCTTTATAATTGTCATTACATTATAGCATACAGATCTCATTATTGATTATGTTAACAGACTTAAAAAATTTATCCTAAAATAACCTGTTGTGCAATAGCATCATCATCATCATCATCGTCATGTCATTCTTTCTAGGAAAATAACAAATGCTTCTCAATTTTTTAAGCAAACTGTTTTACTGTTCTTTAAAAGCTCATATAAGCTTCACTTGATTTTTGTTTATATAGCAAATAACTAAGATAATCCACAATGTCAATCGTATTCTGTTCATTGTCAGCGCTGAAGCCAGTGTGGAAATTATTTAGCACAGAACAGAGATCAATACAAAACCATGTGAGTTAAATCAACTGAGGAAGCGATTATTGTGATGCTCTTTGCATTCTGTGCATTTACTTACAAAAAAACTAGAATCCAAAACACAATATTTAAATCTTGAATTTTGAAATTCAGATTTGTTAAAGTATTGAATTCCTAATTCTTATACATTATAAAAAATCCAGATAACAGTCTGAATTCTGAATTATTGAAATACTTAATGTCTTAATGAATGGTACATATTTATCTTTTGTATCATATCTTGTTATTTTTTCCACACCAATAAAATTATTTCATAACAGAAATTAGTAGTATCACTTTATCTTTATAGAACCTGACTGTAGTATCACTGACAGGCTTTAGCATTACTATTACATTTGTAGAGTAGAGAAGATGTCACAAATCATAACAATCTCAGTCCGACAAAACTGAAAATGAATTAATAAAACAGTAATATAACTGATATTTATATTTTGCAGACAATGGCACCACGACCAAAGCACGAAGATGAATCTGAGGGGAAGCCAACAGAAACACTTGATGGTAGGCACAGTGAATATTTGAGTATAAATTGTATTTGTATAAATTGTGTATCAAATTCAAAATTTAGCCAGTTTTAGTGAAGTTCGCCTCTTTTCTTTTATGTCTTCTCTTAGTTCCCAGAAGGAAGTCTCTCTCCATGGCCCCTGCTGTCTCCACAGCGGCTCTAATTGAGGATGATCCCTGGGACATGCCTGAATTGCAGGACACAGGAGTTAAATGGGCAGGTATGCTAAATGTTTGTTTGTAAGCCTGGTGGACCTTACCAGAACTAACTAACTCTTTAAACCCTATACTATATCATATATGATACACAATGTTTAAGGCCTCTAAATGATCAATTCTTTCTATTTTTTTTTCAAGACTATACAAGATTAAATAAATAATTAACTACTTCACAATTTTCTCTCTTTCTGTATGTTAATTGTTTAGATCTGGACACTAAAGGGAAGATCTTGAGAGTTTTAACTATAGCAGCAAAGCTGATTCTGCTGCTTGGTTTTCTCTACATGTTTGTTTGCTCACTGGACATCCTCAGCTCAGCTTTCCAGCTTGTTGGAGGTATATTTTGAAATAAACACTTAAATAACACACTAAAGTACAGTTTTCAGTGATTGAAAGAATGCGTTAGTTTCTTGGTGCATTAAAAGAATAGTCCACTCAGAAATGAACATTCTGTCATCATTTACACAGCCTTGTGTGTTCCAGATCTGTATGACTTACTTCTGTGGAACAGTAAAGAAGATGTGTTTGTATCAAAACATTGACTTCCACTGTATGGACAAGAAGTGTATATACTGAACAAAATTAAAAACACAACACTTTTGTTTTTGCCCCCATTTTTCATGAGCTGAACTCATGTAACTTCTATGTACACAGAAGGCCTATTTCTCTCAAATGTTGTTCACAAATCTGTCTAAATCTGTGTTAGTGAGCACTTCTCCTTTGCCGTGATAATCAATCCGGTGTGGCATATCAAGATGATGATTAGACAGCATGATTATTGCACAGGTGTGTCTTAGGCTAGCCACAATAATAATAATAATAATAATAAACTCTAAAATGTGCAGTTTTATCACACAGCACAATGCCACAGATGTCACAAGACATTGAGAGAGAGTGCAATTGGCATGCTGACTACAGGAATGTCCACCAGAGCTGTCAGTGAACTGAATGTTTATTTATCTACCATAAGCTGTCTCCAAAGGCATTTCAGAGAATTTGGCAGTACATTCAACCAGCCTCACAACTGCAGACCACGTGTAACCACACCAGCCCAGCACCTCCACATCCAGCATCTTCACCTCCAAGATCATCTGAGACCAGCCACCCGGACAGCTGCTGCAACAATTGGTTTGCATAACCAAAGAATTTCTGCACAAACTTTCAGAAACCTTCTCATGGAAGCTCATCTGCATGCTCGTCGTCCTCATCGGGGTCTCAGCCTGACTGAAGTTCGTCATTGTAATGACTAGGGTGGGCAAATGCTCACATTCAATGCTGTCTGACACTTTGGAGAGGTATTCCTCTCATGGATGAATCCCAGTTTTCACTGTACAGGGCAGATGGCAGACAGCGTTTATGGAATCGTGTGGGTGAGTGGTTTGCTAATGTCAGTTTTGTGGATCGAGTGGCACATGGTGCCAGTGGGATTATGGTATGGGCAGGCATATGTTATGGACAATGAACACAGGTGCATTTAATTGATGGCATTTTGAATGCACAGAGATACCGTGACGAGATCTTGAGGCCCATTGTTGTGCCATTCATCCACGACCATCACCTCATGTTGCAGCATGATAATGCACGGCCCCATGTTGCAAGGATCTGTACCTGAGTGCATGAGTCAAATGGTGGTCACACAAGATACTGTCTGGTTTCCCCCCCCAGGACCCCCCCAATAGAGTAAAACTGCACATTTTAGAGTGGCCTTTTATTTTAGCCAGCCTAAGACACACCTGTGCAATAATCATTCTGTCTAATCATCATCATGATATGCCACACGTGTGATGTGGATGGAATATCTCGGCAAAGGAGAAGTGCTCACTAACATAGATTTAGACAGATTTGTGAACAATATTTGAGAGAAATAGGCCTTTTGTGTACATAGAAAAAGTCTTAGATCTTTGAGTTCAGCTCATGAAAAAGGGGCCAAAAACAAAAGTGTTGCGTTTATAATTTTGTGGAGTGTATGTGTGTGTGTGTGTGTGTGTGTGTATATATATACGTTTCACAGAAGACAGAAAATCATACAGGTTTGGAACAACATTATGGTCAGTAATCAAAGACAGAATTTTCATTTTTAGGTGAATTATCCTTTTAAATGAACGGACAGGTGGCTTTTTAAAAAAGTCCCCAATATTCACAATAAAATATGAAATGTTCTCCTATGGCATCAGGTTAACGTCGAAACCTGTGAATTCTGTGCATTCTCATTGTTATTCGTAATGCATAACAAAAACGTATTATTTATTTATTTTTCAGGTAAAGCAGCAGGGGACATTTTCCAGGAGAATTCAGTGCTATCGAACCCTTTGGCAGGCCTGGTTATCGGGATGCTGGTAACGCTCCTAGTCCAGAGCTCCAGTACTTCCTCATCTATTGTGGTCAGCATGGTCTCCTCTGGTTGTGAGTACAAACAAACTCCAGAATTATGACAAGATATCAGTCCTGGCGATTATTAGAAATGTTAACATGAATGAATTAATGCATCAATCTAAAAATGAAAAGAGTATTTTGGTAACACTTTATTTTATAAGGTCAAATTCTCACTTTTAACAAACCATTTACTATGACATTTGCCTCAATAAACTAATTTGCAGCTTATTAATAGTAACAAAGGTAGTTGTTAGGCTTCAGTATTGGGATTAGGCATGTAGAATATGGTCACGTTGTATATGTGCTTTATGAGTACTAATAAACAGGCAATATGTTTATAATGGGTATGCTAGTTAATAGTGAGAATTGGTTCATAAATTGTTATCAGTATTTCATAACTGACTTCAGATTGTCAGCTGTAAAATTCCACCTGACACAAATTGCCCTTTCTGTTACATTTGGTTATGAAGCCTATTTTTGTAGCAAAATATTTGAATAGAACTGATGGACAAGATTTTATTAAAACTGGATCGCAGACTTGATGTCAATATTTGGTACAAAATCATAATCAAATCAAATCATTGTCATAGCAAATCTTGATGTAGTAAATTCCACTTTTAATAAATGTATACTCCTCAACAGTGCTGGAGGTCTCAACTGCTGTTCCTATTATTATGGGGACTAACATCGGCACGTCAGTGACAAATACTTTTGTAGCCATGACACAAGTTGGCGACAGGAACAAGTTCCGCAGGTAAGGATAAGGCTTTAATATTAACTTCCTAATGTACAAACAGAACATTACTTGAACCAGGAACAGATTTCTTGCTTCAGAGAGAAATTTACTAAAATTGAGATTTAATTGAGATATGACTCTTTTCCGTGTCCAGGGCATTTGCGGGAGCCACCGTGCATGATTTCTTTAACTGGCTTTCTGTCCTGGTGCTTTTGCCACTGGAAGTAGCCACAGGTTACCTGGTGAAGCTCACAGATCTCATAGTCAAATCATTTAATATCCAGAGTGGAGAAAATGCACCAGCCCTTCTGAATGTTATCACTGACCCACTCACCGAATCTATCATTGAGGTATGTATGAGCATGTGTGTGTGTGTGAGTTCTGTCGGTAAGTTGAAAGAAGTGTACATTAACAACAGGACAGAAAGAGTGAATTACCCCACACAAACACTTATATTGCCCTTCTATAAAGTACAAAGTTACAAGGAATGCAAAGAGCAAGATAGATTAGTAATCTAAAAATGACTAAACTTACAAATACTTAAAATTACAAACTATGTTAGAAGTATAAATATGAATAATTAATACTTTAAACATATTTTTTAAAAAGCTGGATGAGTCTGTGATAAGCGGCATTGCACTTGGAGACCCTGAAGCCAAAAACAAATCTCTCATCAAGGTCTGGTGCCAGACATTCTCAAACACGGTAATTACACTAACAGATTTCAGATGGAAGCGGAAAAAAAAACACATTATATTTTGCAAACATCTGCCAAACTACTGTGATTTTCTGATATTTCTGACAACTGACAAAAACATTTTTTTTTTTTTTTTCTAGACTGTCCAGAATGTGACAATGTCAAACTGCAGCAACTTCCCTTGTTGGGAATTGAAGAATGTTACAGAAGTTATTAACATCAAAAAATGTGAGTTTAAAACGACACCCGGTTTCATAGATACTGATAATCCAACAATAATTATGCTAATAGAGACTAAACAAGCTGTGGTCTCTCTCTATTCTAGGCAATCACATCTTTGTGAGCACAAACCTTTCTGACCTGGCGGTGGGTCTGATTCTACTGGCTTGTTCTCTGCTCATCCTGTGCACTTGCCTCATTTTAATTGTGAAATTGCTCAACTCGATGCTCAAGGGCCAGGTTGCTGTTGTCATCAACAAGATAATGAACACTGGTCAGCATCCTTGAGATATTTTAGAACCAGAAGCTATCTCCTGTTAAAATAAGCAAAATGAGTAAAGCTGGTATTTCAATTTGACTACACTATATTTTGTGTTGGCTGGTAGAAACAAATATATAAATATATCTTTGTTTGTTGTTTTTTTTTTTGTATGCACAGATTTTCCATTTCCATTTGCATGGCTGACTGGATACATTGCGATTGTGGTTGGAGCAGGAATGACATTTATTGTCCAGAGCAGTTCTGTCTTTACCTCGGCTATAACTCCACTTGTTGGTCAGTGCAACCATTTGTCAAAGTTTGGCATTATTTACTCACCCTCATGTTTTTATGTTTGGAATTATCGGTAACACTTTATTTTAAGGTGTCCTTGTTACACATATTACACATACGTAATATTATAATTGCAACCAGTTATGCGTAATTACATAGCAAGTAGCCTACCCATATAGTATGTACATGTAGTTAATTAATATTACATTGTACTTAAATGTATTATTCCACCTGAAGGACACCTTACAATAAAGTGAAACCAATGTGTTGATTTCTAGTCCAATTCACATACATTAAAAATTATGTCAAATTTATTTTAACTTTTAAGATTTTTTTAAATTATAGTTTAAGTTTATTTAATTTGAATGAATTTAGTACTTAAAGTTCATATTTCAAAGTAAAAAAAAATTCAATAATTTTAATTTTAGTTAATAACCCTAGCTAATTATCTACTGTATACTCATGGATGTGCCAACAAGTGCAGAACAGCTTCATATTTCATACCGGTACATGTTTTGTATATTAATGGAAAATATATTAATAGAAATATATTAGTGGACAATTTTCACCTAAGAACATTTGGGTGTATTGAACTATTCAACAATGCACCTACAAACTAACAAAGCTAGTTTTATTTTTGGTCTCAGGTATTGGTGTTATAAAACTTGAGAGGGCATATCCTCTTTCTCTTGGATCCAATATTGGAACAACTACTACTGCAATATTAGCTGCCATGGCTAGTCCAGCAGAAAAGCTTGGAAATTCATTACAGGTTTGCATGACATGCAAATATATTTAAATGTGTTCATAATCACACTCACACACCCAGTCCATAACCTAATGGGGTAACTCTTCTCTCCATTAGATCGCCTTGGTTCATCTCTTCTTCAACCTCTCTGGGATTGTGCTGTGGTACCCAATCCCTTTCACACGTCTTCCCATTCGAATGGCAAAGGCTCTTGGTCTACTAACAGCTCAATACCGTTGGTTTTCGGGCTTGTACATCATCGTCTGCTTCTTCATTTTCCCTCTAGTGGTCTTTGGCCTGTCTTTGGCAGGCTGGCAGGTACTTGTGGGAGTTCTTGTTCCCATAGTGGCCATTCTGATCTTGGTTATCATTGTTAACCTTCTACAGAAGCACAAACCCCAGTGGCTTCCTTCTGTTCTTCGTTCTTGGGACTTTCTTCCTCAATGGGCTCACTCTCTGGAACCATGGGATAGAGTAGTTACCATAATGGCTGCTCGCTGCTGCTGTTGCTGCAAGTGCTGCAATGTCACGGAAGAAGTCAAAGAGACAGGAACACAAGAAAATAAAGATAATGTAATTGAAATGTTTGACAATCCGACAAAGAACGCTGAGATCAAGGAGGCCAAGAAAACATCAGACAGTTGTGAAATCCTGAAGGCAACCACTTTTTAGAGATAAACGGAGAATTATAGGTTATTACCGGACATATCCAACTCAAACTGGTTTAACACCTGGAGTTGACAGGTTATCAGTGGACTTTAGAGCAAGAGGAAACAAATATATAATTATTATTATTATTTTTAAAAGACTTACATTTATTTTGCTTTGTATATTGAAATTTTTATACAGAGATGCTATTTTGTACAGGATACTGTCAATGTTATTGTTAAATATGCAATCTTATGTTACATATTATGAGATTTTATGATTGTTCTTTTATTTGCATCAATGTGAAAAATACTTTTATTTTTAATACCTCTATGTGGAAATAAATGCAAGCTAATACACAAAGTCTAACATAAAATGTTTTAAATCTAATTTCAGCTCTGATCTGCACATTATCCTCTGTTTTACTGTTTCCATTTTATTTATGTAAGCTTTATTTAACACGGGCCTTTATATGCTGTAAAATATTGCGATGATTTTACAATATTAAACAGTTATTTCTTGCAATAAATTGCCTGATGCTTTCAGAATTTTAACAGGGTAAAAAAAACACAACCAGTTGCACTGTTACATTGAGAAATAAAGATTGACTTTGAAGTCTGATGATAATATTGTAGAAATTTTTACTGTATAGTACAGAAATAATATAATGTTGTTTAAACAATGAGCAATTAATATTGTTAAAGTTGACATTGGTTATTCTGCAGGAAAATCTCTAAATCTCTGTCATTTTCTGTTCATTTTCACTTTGAAATCACGGTATATTACAAAATGTAATTGTGGTGAATATACTAATATACTATATACTAATACTAATGTAAATGACTGTGAAAGTAGATCACTAGAAGCCGTTGATATACAGTAATCCACACAAGGTTTTACAGTATACACAACATGGATATTTTCTCTTGCTCCTGTTGAAGCCACAGTATATTTAATTGTGATAATAAATACTTTATTACTAAATACTATATATAGAAACACTACAGTAAAAATTACTGTGAAATACTGGTAGCCAGGAAAATACTGCAAATACATACTAAAACAAATATACAAATATACTTTAAACAAATAAAACATTTAAATATCAGATTGTTTTTTGCCATTTGTATTTTATTTGTGAATGCTATTATTAATATTGTAGTCCAAAACTCAAGTGACCTAACTGTAATCATCCTTTCTAGGGTTTTAATTCATATTGCTTTATAAAATGTAAGTTATCATCTTGTTTTGACAACAGAATGATGAATATGTGGAAGATTATGAATCAAATGAATTATGAATGAGAAATAGTATTTTCTGAAAACTTCTTTTTATCACAATAACAAGTTTACATCTTATATTTATCTTTATATCTGAATGAGCATTTACTGATTCAAAGTTAACACAGTGAACTGCAAATCATAATTTTTTAATTTCGCAAGTCACAGAATCCTTGTCACTTTTACTGATTTGTGCAATGTAACATTCCCCTCAATTATATCTCTTCCTCTATTATAGTTAATGATTCTTCTACTTAGGGCATGATTATGGGTCACATATCCCATGTTCTTGCATGTTATCAGACAAACTCATGATGTATTATAATTTTTATGGCCAGTGGGCAGGTTTGAGGCAATTAACTCGAGCTTTGTCTCAATATCTGTTTCATCTTCTATCAACCTGTTTATGACATGCCTCTATTTTAAGGGCCTTCTTCAGCAAGCAATGAAATGGCAGAGGGCGAAGGAGGTTGTTAAAGTTATCAATTAATTGATAATAACTGGAATAAAGCAGACTCAGAGCAGGATGAAGATGAGGGGGAACAGCTTTGCCCTCTTCGGCCATATCTTTATGGTTGAACATGTTATCCTATGGTGTCTATCAGCAATATTTATAGAGATTACTAAGTACTAAATGAACACTGCTGTGTCAGTTGTGCTTTCCTGAATAATAAAATATTGCTAATGATTAAATATGAGTCTAAATAGAAGTTATTGGAGCTAACTCAACACTTTTGAGTGACTGTGGTGCAACAATTTTTTAATCTTGCTTTAATTATTTAGTGCATTTTAGTATAGGGACCAATTCTTACTAATAACAATTTGCTTATTAGCATGCATATTACTATTGGCAGTTTATAAGTAATAAAGCAGACATTATATATAAATATATATAGATAACTTGAGACCAAATTTCAGGTACAAGCTTTTAATGACAATTAGTGATATACAAAATTTCCATCTCAGCATTTCTTGTGGCTGCTTGTTTGCTCAAACTCCTACCTTGGGAATGCTGAGTCAGTGACATCATGATAAGATCAAAATAAAAAAAGAAAGCTTGTTATTCCTCAAGGCTTTAGAAGTCCTGCTGAGTCCAACATCGATAACAGTTACAGTAGCTAGAATCAACTTTATGACGTAAACCAGCATGTTACAAACAACAAAAAATACTCATGTAGTGAAATAACTACGATTCTTCAGATCTAAAATATGTTGCAATCACATCTAATAAGATAATACAATAAGCAATCCTAATGTCAAATGATCTGAGACATCGTGTTCCTGATGTTAAGTAATTAAAAATGAAGTAATTAAAATGTTCTCAAACACTTCATGAACTCATGTCCTTATTGCTGTTGATTTAATTGAGGGCAAAACACAGAATTACGTAAGTAGCATATACTGTACTCTGTACTGTACTGTACTACTGTACGTAAGTAGCATCCTACTGTACTCTTCTTGCAGGCCAACCTGGCTTCAAATCCCTGTTTAATGGGATGATGATCATGACTTGCTTCTTGTGTAGATCATATGGCAACCTTCTGATTAGAAAACATGGCTATTGATTGCTAAAAACTGGGTTAATCCTAAAGAGACATGTTTGAATTTGAACAGATCAATTAGTTTCACCATGTAAAATATATTTGTAAATGAAAGAGGTGCCAATATTAGGGCACTGTGTGTGTTATCAATAATAGCTTGACGATAACTTCAGCTTTTTTTCATTTAGTTGCAAAGGAAACGTTTCTAAATTTTTTATCTAATTTATCTTGATGTTCTAAAATAACTTAAACTGAAATAAGCATTACCAATTATTACTAAAAGCCATATGTAGTTATAATGCCCCTCTGCACACACAACTAAATTACCAAAGAAAATGGAAAATTTTAAAATGTATTACAAATATTAGTATAGTACAGTATGCCAGTTATACTAAAATAACATTGTTGTGTAATATTAAAAGATCTGTCATATTCTAGTCTTTTCCAATAAAGAACCTGGTACTTTTGATGGTAGGCTACTTATGAAGTGTTGGGGACATAATTTACATAATGTAATTACAAAATAAATGTAATTGTAATTAGTTACTGTTACTGATATAAATGTGTAATTAAATTAGTTACTTATGAAACTGTTAACAATTACAAAGGGGGTTACATCTGATTGTTTTTTTTTTCACACACACGCATACAGATTTTATTGATTTATTTCATAAATTGCAGTGACTGCTCTAAAATATGAGACAACAATGTTTTAGGAGTTTAGGGGACATGCTTATCCATAACTGTTTTATTTACTATTTTGGATTCATGCATATGCTTTATTTTTTAAGATCAGCTGTTTTTTTCTCTCAAGACATTGTTAAATGTTGTTTCCTTTCCTATGCAAAGATTTGATTTCAAAAACAGTATCATAGCTACTAAACTATTTATTGTTATTGTTTTAAATCTGTATTAAACCCTAGAATGATCTCAAAGTAAGTGTTATTTTGTGACATCTTTGCTTTACAATTAAACTATTATAATCTTAATTCAAGTGATGAAGGATTTGGAAAATTACGCCATCAGTGTTGAGTACAGTAAAGTCGAGGCTACTGTATGTTACCTCAGTCATACACTTAACATTGTTTTAGCTGTAAAATAATTTTCACAGATTATTGGAGAAACCAACGCTTTACAAGAAATACTGTTATTCTATTATTAAACTTTCTACTTAAAAGTAACGTTTAAGTAAATAAAGTTTCTTTGTAAGTATGTGCGCAATATAGCAATTTTTGAGCGAAAATACTTTTTTATTTTATTTTAGTTTTTTAGTTTTTTCTCCAGTCAGTGTGAAACAACAGCAGTTTAATAGTGAAATAATACTGCCATCTGGTGATGTGAAAGCAGTTTAATTGTTGTCGCAGATAGGCATTAATTAGACCACATATAATGTGTAGGTTTATAATTTCAAATAACTGGAATGTATGGAATTGAAAGGTAAACATTTATACTCTTAACTTTTAAAGACTTTTAATAACAACATACTTTTTTACTGCTTCACGTCAGATCCCTATTTCCTGGTGTATGTGCCCTAGTACCCGCGCTTCCTTCCTTCAAGAAATCTTTTTCTCACGGCCCGCGCTGTAAAGGTGCGGTCTCTTACCATCGTGAGAACTTTCACACGCGTTTGGCTGGCATCCGTCCGCAACGTACTCTCGCGATAACAAGGGGCCCGCTCTCATAAGCTCCCATCACAAGCGACCGTGAGTTCTCGCGTGACTTCAGAACTTTCCCACGCCTGTGATTCTGCATTATTTCTCACACTGCCCCTCCCCCTCGTCTGTTGCAGTGTGGTGCGGAGCGAGGGTATGGAATTACATTTGCTTCAATAAAAATGAACGAAACTTTATAAAAACTGAACATAACTTTTTCAGAAAATATCAAAAATATGCCATTACAAAAGAAGAAAAACACAATGAAAATGAAAATGAAAAAAATGAACTCGCACAAAATTAAAAGGCTCTTCAAATATGCTTCATTCTTTGTTAATGAAAAATATTTGTTTTCACTAATCATGGATTCTGAATGCATTGCCACAGATTTCGCTTAAGCTTTCACAGTTTTTCGTTTGGTTTTGACACAAACTTCTCATGGTGGCGGGATTAACAGTGATCTACTATGATTGGATAGTGAGCTTTTGATGGACAGGTGCTCTCTGAACTGGAAGTACAGACTCCACTCAGTGGTGCGCATATTGGAAAGCTCTCGCACTGATTTGTATTACTAAATATGTAAATAATATTTGACCTTCAATCGTCTCAGTCTGTAAAGGTGAGCTCTTGTCCTTCAAGGCAGCTTGAAGTAAGCTTGTGTTACTGAATGACAATAATAACCCAGAACAAACTTGCACACTGTAACATGAAAAGCTTGTATGTTATTGGTTACTTCAATAACACAAGCTTACTTCAAGCTGCCTTGAAGGACAATTGGAGGAGGAAGACGATACTGCTCCGTGTCTCTCCTGAGAGCTCTTTATGTAACGTAGGCTAGCGAGTAGTACTGTGCAGGTAAACCTCACTCCCTGATCTCAAGAGATGCACTAATGGCTTTAGCCATTTAGCCTCCTTGTTAGTGCGTCCGCCTCCCATGCATTCTAACAGTCCTTATAGCTTTCTTATTAGTAGATACTGAGATTACATTCAAATAGTTTTCCATTTCTTTTAAGAAAACAGAGAAGACAGATTTACAGTTGGAGAATTTGCATTTGTTAATGTGAAATTTGTTTAGGAAAATTTTAAATTAATAACAAAACTGATATTTTCGTTTGTGGGGTCAGATTAATAATACCCAAATATAATGTTTTTCATATGTACTGCAAAGCCTGGCAAAATCTTAAACTTGACAAACACACCAATATCATCCCAAAGTTTCTGAGTGTAGTGACATGACCAAAATAAGTGTACAGTTTCTTCAGAACTCGAACAAAAAGAGCATGTAAGATCAATGTCAGATTTAAATCTTTGTATAAACTTCTTTACATGGTAGAACCTGTGTATGAGCTTAAAAGAAATTTCTTTCACTTTGTCTGTGAAAAATAATAGGCTTGTTTGAGATATGCCTTGCCTCGTCTGAAATGTAGACGAGAGTAGGCGGCTGCAGTAAGGGGATGGGCCAAAAAAGTCCTTTGAAGTTGGACACTTCCTGAATCTCACTGTTTTGTCACCTGCAAATGTCAGCAATGGAGGAGATCGCGTTCACGTTTTTTATCGCAGATGAAGTGGATGTCATGCAAATACCACTGTTTTGTCATCATGTGACACTTGACACTTCTCAGATGAAACCACACAAATATGAGGCATAATGGCTAAACAGACCATTTAGATATGTATGTGTGCATGTATATTTTTAATGGATTGATTTATTAATTCACACAATAATACAATAGAATAAAGTGAAAATTAAAACAAGGAAAAATAAAAAAAAAAATTAAAGAGAAAAATAAAATAAAATAAATGCATGTCCTAATTTTTTACTTCACTAGGTGTGTTTTGTTATTGTTTAGTTCGCATGTAAATAAAAATAAATAAATGGGTAATCTAATTCTTAGAATAAAGCTAAAATGTATCAGTTTACATTCTCAGCCAATGAGCATGAAGCTGTGTCGTCAGTCAGTCGTTTCCCATCATGCTTTTGAACAGCGCAGTTGGTGGAGAGCAACTGCGCTCGACTGCTCAATCCGACACAGCTGCCTCGCCGTTGCGAGAGTTTTTTGGCACACGCCAGCATGACATCAGAGCAAGGTGGATGTAACTCGGACACTTTTCTAACTGGCATGCATCTCGCGGTGATCACCGGTGATCTGTTCTGCGCAGATTTTGCTCATCTCAAACAAGCCTAATTTTTGCGGTAGCGACAAGATTTAATCACCGCGAGAGCTTTCCAATATGTCCATCAAAAGCTCACTATCCAATCAGAGTGGATCACTGTTAAGCCCACCCACCACGAGAGGTTTGTGTCAAAACACCAAACAAAAAACTGTAGCAATGCATTCAGAATCCACGATTAGCGAAAATGAATCTTTGAAAAACATTTACAAAGAATGAAGCATATTTGAAGAGCCTGTTAAATTTGTGCGACTGAGTTAATTTTTTTAATTTTCATTGTGTTTTTCTTCTTTTGTAATGGCATATTTTTGATAGTTTGTGGAAAAGTTACGTTTAGTTTTTATAAATTTACGATCTTTTTTATTGAACCAAATGTAATTCCATACGGGGGGAAGTCTCGCGATTGTTGGCGTTATTAGAGAGAGTTGGTGAAGATGGCGCCTGTTGTGACAGGGTAAGCAGCGAAATTATCAACGGACGGGGCATGAAAAAGTCACACCTAAAATAAGTGTTGTCTGTTTAGTCAAGATTATTTGCTTTGGTTTATTTATTTTTTTACACTCACGGCCGCTTGTCTCTGTGCTGCTGGCCCATTTCGGAGTACTTCTGCGTGGTTCTCGGGGTTTTCAACGATGTGCTCTTTTATTCAGTTAGCCGTTTAGCTTTTAGTTAGCTGAAAGATTTTCAGCAGTTTTTCATAAACACTGTATACCGTTGATAGCAAACATTTAAATGTAAACACAGTAAGATTGTATTAACGCCGTGTTTGAATCTTTAACATACTTTGTAAAGTACTTGTATAAAATTTGAGCAAACTTGTGAGTTGGTGTACATAAGAGAGAAAGATAGAGTGAGAGAGAGGGGGCAGGTTAGCAGATGTTAGCCAGCCAAATTAGCTAGTCCAGTGAGTGCAAAACAAAAACTGAGAGCTTTCGAGAGGACTCAAAACCTTCTCTCTGTTTCATGTCAGACTTCTCAGTTAAACTACTTTTAGCTTAAAATTGTGTAATTTTTAACGTCCTCTCATTTTTATGTAAAATGCTCATATCTATCTCAACTTTTACGCTTATTTTGTCTTGTATCTCAAAACCTCGTGATCTGTCTAAATAGACATATAGGGGCATCTCATGCACTCTTGAACTTGTTTATCCTGCTCAAAAATGCTGTCTTTCTTGGTAGACATAACTGGGCCCGGACAGTTTTGTTTTGATTATTTTGGAGTGTGGATCAAAGTGATGTTTGAAGTTGGTCTTGACTTTGTCTTGCTTTGTTTTGTAGGAAATTTGGGGAGCTCCCTCAGCCAAAGCGTTTAACAAGGTAAAGGCACTGTTAAGTTCATATATATATATATGGAAAACAACAGCTTAAATAAACCTCTCTATTGTATTTTGTGGGTTTGCAGGGAGGCAATGCGCAACTACTTGAAGGAGAGAGGAGATCAGACAGTACTCATACTGCATGCAAAAGTTGCACAGAAATCGTACGGCAATGAAAAAAGGTGAGTGATGAGTTTTAGCTGTACACAAATATTATTAACAGTTTATGTATGTTATATACAATAAAGCCAGTCAACATGAAATCACAGGTGTGTCTATTAAAGGTTATTACAGAATTCCGGTCTTAAAGTGAATGATTAATCAGTAAGGAAAAAGGTTCAGGACTAGTCTTCATTAATTGTCACAGTCACTGTTTACACCTGGTTTTAACATCTGTCTTGAGTAATCGAGCATAAATGTTCAGCAGAGATGCATTGTTTACACCCGTGATTGGATTTCATCTGAAAGTTTGACCTCTGAATTCATCTATTGATATATACATTTTGGTCATAAATGGATCCCGATGTATTTCGGGAAACAGCAAAAAACATTAATTACATTTCTGATAACTGTAAAAGGTGGATCTTTTACATTTAAGTGACCCCAATAGATGTTAATGGGTCATAAATATGACTATTTGAGGGTTCAGTCAAGCCCTACATTACTCTTTTGCTTGTGGAATATCTTGTTTTACTTGTATATTTGACATATTTTGGAAGTAAAATTAATTACGTTTCATGTCGACTATGAATCAAGCTTTGGTAAAGTCCAGTTAAACACACAAAATGTAAATGAAGAGATTCATAAAAAAAAAAAAAAAAGAAAGATTCCTTATACAAGCATCCAAGTTATTTTTTCTTTAATCACTTCAAAAACTCTTTCAATCTATTAGATTCTTCTGTCCTCCACCATGTGTTTACCTGATGGGTTGTGGCTGGAAGAAAAAGAAGGAGCAGATGGAGAGAGAGGGCTGCTCGGAGCAGGATTCTCAGCCTTGTGCCTTTATCGGCATTGGAAACAGTGAACAAGAAATGCAGCAGCTCAACTTGGAGGGCAAGGTGCTTTATGGATTTTATTATGGCCACACATGTATTGTAGCTGCATTTTTAAAATAACTTAAAGAAAATCAGTGTTCTGGCATCACAACTTTTGTGCTTTGCTTCTGCAGAATTTTTGCACAGCAAAAACATTATACATTTCTGACTCGGACAAACGGAAGCACTTCATGCTGTCAGTGAAAATGTTCTACGGGAATAGCGCGGATATCGGTGTCTTCCTCAGCAAACGAATCAAGGTCATCTCCAAACCTTCCAAAAAGAAACAGTCACTGAAGAATGCAGACCGTGAGTCGAAAGCATTTCTTGTTTGAGTCACTAAATGAGTGTTGATATGTCCAGAATTTGTAAGCAGCTCATTTTCAATGTCTTTAATAGTGTGCATAGCTTCTGGGACGAAGGTGGCTCTTTTTAACCGCTTGCGGTCCCAGACTGTCAGTACGCGGTACCTTCATGTGGAAGGGGGAAACTTCCATGCTAGTTCACAACAGTGGGGAGCCTTCTTTATTCATCTATGTGAGTTATTCGCCACTAAAATACTATGTTAAAAGTAGTGCCAGAGTTCATATCATCTAATGAAAGAATGTGTAGAAATTATGTATCAGTGGTTTCATTTTTAACACCTGCAGTTTTTCCTGTTAACTATGAATTGGTAATAATATGTAATTCTGAATTCCAGTGGATGATGAGGAATCAGAGGGTGAAGAGTTTACAGTCAGGGATGGTTATATCCATTACGGTCAGACGGTGAAGCTGGTGTGCTCTGTGACAGGCATGGCTCTACCCCGACTGGTGAGCTATTATCCAGTTGATTGTACATGATTAAAAGGGTTGGGCTAAGAGATTGTGTCCTGCTCAATCAAGGAGTGACATGATAGCTGTGACTCAAATATGTTTGTGTAACAATGTAAATAGCAAGGATTTTCTGGAGGTGAAATGCTGTGTGTTTCTGTGAAGGTCATCCGTAAAGTGGACAAGCAGACAGCGCTAATGGACGCTGATGATCCTGTGTCCCAACTACATAAATGTGCCTTCTACCTTAAAGATACAGAGAGGATGTATCTCTGCCTGTCACAAGAGAGGATAATTCAGTTCCAGGTCAGTCAACCGGTACTTCTAGAAATGTGCTTTTGCTGCATAGATTTGATATGATGCCCTATAATCGATGAAAACGTGACATACCGTATTTTCCGGACTTTAAGTCGCACATATGGTCCTGCGATTTATAGTCAGGTGCAACTTATTTATCAAAATGAATTTGACATTAACCAAGAGAAATGAACCAAGAGAAAACATTACCGTCTAGTCCAGTGCGACTTATATGTTTTATTCCTCATCAGGACGTATTTTTGGACTGATGCGACTTATACTCGGGTGCGACTAATAGTGCGAAAAATACGGTATCTGTTCGAATTGCGATTCCTGTTATTTAAATTAGTCTTTAAATTCTCATCTTCTTAATTATTTTGAGGCTCTGTAGCATTTTTAATGTTAATAATTGAAATATTTTCATTTTACTCTCAGGCCACACCCTGTCCCAAAGAAACAAACAAAGAAATGGTCAATGATGGGGCGTCATGGACAATCATCAGCACAGACAAAGCAGAGTACACTTTCTATGAGGGGATGGGCCCTGTACTCTCACCTGTCACACCCGTGCCTGTTGTTGAAAGTTTACAGGTAATGCATGACTACGTATTACATCAAACTGTTTTATAATAAAAGAGCATGGACTGTATGTCATAGTATTTGTAAGAAATTAACCTTTAACCCTTTATGTTGTAGCTGAATGGAGGAGGAGATGTTGCCATGCTGGAACTGACGGGACAGAACTTCACGCCTAACCTAAGAGTCTGGTTTGGAGATGTAGAGGCAGACACAATGTACAGGTAAAACCACCACACCAGTTACAGTGCTGTACAGTTCAGCAAACAGAACAGCACCTGGCAGTAGTGAATCATGCCCATTTTAAAATAAGAGTCCTGGTGCATGTTGGGCTTGTTCATAATTAAAAGCTTTCCATTAAGCTTATTGTTTTTTTTTTATTTTAGCAAGTCATTTACATTTTAAAATAAGCATCCTTGTGCATGTTGGTGCATTATTCATATGTATGTATGTGTATATATATGTTACTATTGATATTTTGGTTGCACAATAAACTTTATCTGGCATTTAATTCAGCAAACTCTTGTAGGTTATCTTCATGAACCATCACGAGGAGGAAAGACTAAGAATGTTATTTAATGCATACATTTGTATAGATTTTCTACTGCACCATAATCTGTTTATTGTCTTTCTTTAAACATCATTGTACATTGCAATCAATATATAACCATCCATCCATCCATCAATATAAAATGAAAAATAATAAATGTCTAGAGTATTTTAAATTTACAATGACCTTGTTTCTCTTATCTTTATTGAATGTATAATGCAGACTTTTTAAAGAATCTAACATGTAGAATTTATTTTGAGATTGTATGTTTTTTTTCTTTTCGATGACTCTAGTTATACAGGTTGTGAAGTCTTAACTTTGCAGATAGCCTGTGATCTATTAATCTCTATTTATGTTTTCCTGTGAGCATAATCATTACAAATATATTGAGAATATTCATTACATGATTGTCAACAATTCATAGTTACACGTTCTGTTTCCTGCAGGTGTGGCGAAAGTGTGCTCTGCGTGGTTCCTGACATCTCTGCATTCCGTGAGGGGTGGCGTTGGGTTCGGCAGCCAGTGCAGGTTCCTGTGACTTTGGTCCGTAATGATGGCATCATCTACTCCACAGCCTTGACTTTTACCTACACGCCAGAGCCGGGACCACGTCCTCACTGCGGCGCCGCGGGAGCCATACTGCGGGCCAACAGCAACTCCTCCACCTCACCATCTTCCTCATCCTCCAGCCTACTGCTGCAGTCAGCCGTCGACAGCCAGGCAGGATACGCAGCAACGGGGAGCGTGTCTTCATCTTCCTCTTCCTCAGCTATGTCTGTCTCCTAACCTGGGAATCTCAGTGTGTGTTTGCATGTGTGAGTATGTGAGCCTTTGTGAGAGATGGTGATCTGTCCACTCGTAGACTCTCCTGCATAGATTCATGGGATACAGATCACAAAAAAGGATAATGGTGCCACAGAGAGAGAAGAAAAGAGAGACAAGACTTCACAAAAAGACTGGACAGAACAAATGAAGATGTCTCTTTTCTACTCTCTCTCTATCTCTCTTTGTTGCAGTTCTTTTTTAGTCTGTTCACTCACTTCGGGGGAAGTGGCAAAAGAAGTGATGTGTGCCGTGGATCAAGATGCCACAGGATCGCTGCGTTAGCCTCACATAAAAACAATCCAAAAACAACAACGAAAAACACTTTCTTTTCAAAACAAAGCCTTTTCTTAGTAAGTGCAAGCTGGAAGTGGCTTTGAGTGATTTTGTTTTCTACTAAAGGGCTTAATGCACTGTTTCGCCAGGCTTGGAAGAAAAGTTATCATAGTAATATAGTTTTTACGGACCAAGGAATATTATTATTATTATTATTTTTATTGATATATAATTTTATAAGCTTTAGCTAAGGTACATTTTTCACCTTTTTCAGTTTTATAACATATAGTAAACTTTTGTTACCAAATAGTTTTGTATATTTCTTGTGAGCGTTTGGGCTCAGAAGGAAAAGGTTCATGCATTTTAAAAGCCTGAACTTATAGCTGCCTTTACTCGTCTTGGCAAATGCCTTAAGTCATCTGGAGTGTTCACCAGACCCATTCTGTTTTGTAATAATATTTTATGTCATGTATATTGGTCTTTTTCCCATTCTTTTTTTTTTCGCCACTAAACAAAGATGTAATATTGATGCCATTTTTGTGTATTTGGGAGAAGGTGGCTCTTTTTTTTTCATATGAAGTCTTTAACACAAAAGCTTTAACTGACTTTAAAATAATATCGTACTTCTCACATAAGCGTAGCCATTGATCTGGCCCTTTTTCATTGGCTATAGATGTTCAAGCTGCCAACACAATGCTAACCTATAAAAATCCCACACCTAATGGCTTCCATTTAGTTTAACATAAACGCACAAAAATCGTTTTAATGGGTCAGCGATTTCTAATTAATTGGTCGACTCAAATCCTTTGGTAGGGAAGGACTCGTTTGCATATCATTCACGCTTTCAGTGTCACGATTACTGTTAGTATCAGACTAAAATCAGCATGTAGAAAAACTGGTGCTTTGTTGTCATGTGATTAAACCATATAGAGAAGCAATTGTTGGGATTCTGTAAGTACAGTCATGTTACAAGAAGCTTGAATGAATAAAAGTTTGTATTCTCTCATTGATACCAGATAGGGATGTCCAAGATTACTCATTTTCAGAATCAACCTATTTAGGGCCAGATTTACAAACTCTCTTTTGGTGTTAAAAAACGACTGTCAGGATTTACTAAAGACCGTGAAAAATTTATGAAAAGGTTGGAAAATTGATGCTTGTGGTAGATTGCGTTGGTCATTGGAAATGATGTAAATTTGCACATTACCCACAAAACTTTTCACTCCTGTCAGCACTTTTGTGGTAAAATGGTCTTGCGCTAATTTACCCTAGTAAATCTGGCCCTTGAAGGGTTTTCTGACACGCTCGCCGACTAATCAGTTTTATAGTTCATTTTTACCTAAACATGGCATCACTTATACTTGGATACTCAAATGGATGTATGAATGTGTATGGTTGTACTAAAAATCTAGTCAACCTCACTAACTGACTATCTTGTTTTTGGACCCATCCCTGCATGTATTCAAATAGATTATCTGTGTCAAGCTGAATGGAAAGAACCTGAAAAAGCACTTGTTATCACACATGCTGGGTGAAGATCTTTGGTTTGTAGATTACAGAAAATGGAATCTTATCCTGCCTTTCTTATATTTTGACTGCAGAAGTGGCATCACTGCTACGTAAAAATGTGCCCTTTTCAATTGATGTCACATGCAACTTTTTTTTAAATCAAATGTTTAGTAACAAATGTTAACTTCTGTAACAGCTGTAGTCTAAAGCAGACTAAAAATGAGGCCTTACACCACTACTGCTTAATAACAGGATCTGTTGATAAAATATTACACTACAAATTATGTCCTTTTGTGGAAAGGGCATGATTGTTCGTTTATACCTTTTTAGCAGTATAATACACAGAGCAAACTGTCATCTCAATTCTGCTCTTTCTAGGCATCTTAGTTTCTTTTGACGTACTTTTCCCGCCCCACACAACTCTGTATGCATCATCTGATCAGACAGAAAGAGACACTTGTGAAATAGTGTGCTCTGGAATTTGCTGTTACTCAGTATGGACTGCATTTTGTTACTGTTTGGGAATATATAGGAACGGCAGAAGTAGTTCCTCAGTGGTTTTGGTTCTTTTAATTGATCCCTTCCTACCATGGCTAATATTTATATAGGAGTCTAAATGTTACATTGATTATTTTATATAACATTGTATTACATTTAATGGTTTGTTAATATTTCAAAATATTTCTTCCATGATTGAGGGAAAGTTACTATGAAACTTGTTTTGTATATCATTCTTTTTAAGTAGTAAGGCCATGTTTGGTCTGCATTTGAAATTGTTGCTTTAGAAGAAATAAAAGCCAAAACCCAGTAATTCTTGCAAAGCCATTAGTATCTACTGTGAGCAATTCCTCAATCAGGGAAGAATATTAAAGCATACCCTGTGCAAGTGCCGAAATGCAAACCGCCAAATCGAAAGGTCAAATTGGGAAGGTCATGCCCAACTTTTGTTTTCAGTGTTATTTTCCTCTTGTATCCAGTTGTCTTCCAGATTAACCATGTTGAGTTTTATCATTTCTGTCTATCACATAAAAGTTTGCCTGTCACCTGTGCCACTGTGCTTACATTGAACAGAAAGTAGTGTGTTAGATCACGGTTATCTTCATCAGTTTTGTCTGTAGAAAAAAAAAAAAAAAATGATGAGAATTGGTGTCTTTTTTCTCAGCCATTTCAATGGATTGATTTACATTTTGGAAGTTACCAGCCTTTGCCAAATGGCTATCAGCTGTTCTGGTTTTGAGTGCATGCTCTAGCAGATTTGTACTGTATTGTTGCTGTCTAACTCCTAAAGGGCCAGTGTATCTATTGCGTTTGGAATGGATCACTAAACACTGTAATAGATTAAAAAAAGTGTCAGATTGTTCTTTTTTTTTTTTTTTTGCAGTGCTAAATTGCATAATACACACACCCATCAAGGACTGTGGTAGGGAGATCGCAGTACTGCCCAATGACTACTGTGTGCGAAAAGGGATAGTTCTGGCATGGTTTGCTCGCCCTCATGTCATTCCAAAACTATATTTGTTTTTTATGGAACACAACAGAATATATTTTTAAAGGATGTTTTGGCTATTTTTGCCAATACAATAAAAGTCTGTGGGATCTGAAAAATGCTTGACCATTTTGACTTTTATTGTATGGACTAAATCATAAAAGAATATAAATTGTTTGCATATATTTAAAGTGTACACACACACTAGAAAGAAACCACAATTCTTTTTTTCAGGATTCTTTGATGAATAGAATGTTCTAAAGCATTTATTTTAAATGGAAAAGTTTTGTAATATTGTAAATGCGTATTGTGTCCCTTCTGATATATATTCATACATATTAAAAGATTTCAGAAGGATGCTGTGACACTGAAGACTGCAGTAATGGCAGCTATAAATTCAGTTTTGCCATCATAGAATTAAAATGTTAAAAATATGAAATATAATTGTTTTAAATTGCAAAAAATAAAATAAAATAATAATAATAATAATTTAAAAAATATGCACAATTAAAATTTTTACTGTATTTTTGATCGAATAAAAGCAACCCTGCGGTGAACATAAGACTACATTAAAAACATTTTCAATCTGGCTTTGAATACAAATGTACTGATCAGATGCTAAAAATAGGTACTCGTTACTTCATGTATACATATGATTTTTTATAAGATTCAAATAACCTCCTACTAGAAAAAAGTGTTTCCTAGAGAACTGTGGGGGAATCCCCAGTTTAGTCATGCAGCGCTGCAGTGCAGGAAACACTAACAGGATAGCAGTATGGTGATATACCATTCCGAACATACTTACTGTTTAGCAGTCTCACTGCTTGCAATATAAACTGAGATGCAAGTCTTCACAGGAGGGAAGTGGATTGACTTACATTGTGGTGTGCCAACAACAAATTGCACCTTAAGCCCAATAAGGCTCTTGAAATGGTAATTGATCTGAACAAGCAAATCTGTTCTCACTCTACTTGTTTATCAGGGATTCTGCAGTTATTGTGGTGGAATCCCATACATTATTTTCCAAACATCACCAACACTAACCAGAGGGAAAGAAACACATACAGCCAAGCCCATGTTTTAAAGTCAACAAGAACTTTTCCCATTATAGATTGCTGACATCTATGCTGGCCACCAGGGGCAGAAATGAGATGGTGTTTCTCATATTCCCTTTGAAGTGAGTTTGCCCTGAATTACAATGACAGACACCTGTCACTTGTACATGATCCAAAGGCCAAATGTTTCCCCCACTGCTTGGCATCCACTCGCTCAAGGCCCAGTTTTATTTTTGGACCATATGAGGTTGTTGAGGTGTAACTTGAAACCTTTTTTCTGTTGCCATTTCTGAGTGTATGAGTCTTCGGCTATGTTAATCTGATAGGGCTCTAAATTTAATCCTGAGGCCAGGATTGTGTGTGTACATGTAAGCCTATATGAGAGAGTAAATGTTGTGTTTTACTGTGAAAGCCCTCCTAATTGAATTTTTTTTATTTTTTATTAATGCTTATTAATAAAGTTTGCCTAATTTTGTCTAACTCGGCATTTCATAACTCTAGAGTTGACTGTAGATATGCTCTCATATATATATATATATATATATATATATATATATATATATATATATATATATATATATATATATGTATATATATATATATATATGTGAAAAAAGAAAAATATATGAATTCAGCAGCTGTTTTGATGCATACCATTTAAAGTAAATAAGGTCCAAAATATTAGACTCATGACATAAGTAAATTAACAACAAAACAATATTATAAACTATTTTAGTCAACATTTTTAAGACGTTTTACTTAAAGCCCCACAAATTAATTCACAAATGAAAGCTGTTAATGACTAAGTAGGCTACATTCAAGTAGCGTAATTTTGTATGAAATGCATTCTTAATAGTTTTGAACAATGTCCTACTCGTTATCAAATATTTTATTACATGATTACTATTAATGTGGTAATACTGACGTTACTCCTAAACGTCCAATCACATAAACTAATTAATATTCACATCCCAAGTTAACTTCTACCTCTCAGCAAATCAGTTTACTTTGCAAGCGACATGCAATCTAATTAATATTCATGAGTCAAACGCTGTTTAAGGATTAGTGAACACGCTTTTTGGCTTTACAAGAGCAGACATACGCAAAATGCGAGCACGCGAAGTTTGGTGACATTTAGTAACTAGAAAGCTTTAATCGACACTCATTATCCAAACGTTCCTAAAGAGAAGTAGCCTACTGTCGCTTCCTCATAAGTAACTCGACTTTCAGAAGGACTTCAGTTCTCTGTCATCGTATTTTTGTTTTGGACTCCGTGTTTTTGAAGTGGAATACAATCTTTAGTTACATTTGTATTATCCAGTTTATTTTGTTTTTCCATTGCTTTGGGATTTAACAAGGAAGCCTTTTTTGAATCTTTTTTTTTTTTTTTTTTTTTACTTTTGGGATGTATGTTTAAACGTTGTGATTTTATTTTGGGGTTGCCAACAAACATTTCGAATAGTTTCTCGTTTTTGTGTGTGTTTTATTCTTTTGTGAAATGCCTACACTGGTGCTTTTCTAACCGGTGCGCCATAGCTTTTCTTGGAGCTGGAGCTGTTAATAGCATCACTATCACGTAACGTTGCATTTAGATGCACATGTGTTTTTTAAATCAGAGACAGTAAGCGGCACTTGAACCCTGCGATGCGTAAGTTCTGCCTCACCGTACTGCTCGTGCTGCGCGGACTCATCATCTGCGTCTGTTCCAGCGATGAACCACAGCACCCTGGACTGTACAAGGACACCACTGTGACCTCAACAGGCACGTGGGCACCACCAAATATATACAAATCATATAAATAAAACATTCACTAAACCTCAGAATGCTTAATGCACGTTTTGAAGATCCATGAACTTTGCAGTGAAATTACTAATAAAATGGTAATGTATTGACATGGCAAATGTTTACTGGATTACTTAACTCTTCCTCTGTCCATTTTTCATCGCAGATCCATGTCTGCAGATGAGCCCTCCATGTATAACGGAGGCTGACCGCTTCAGCCTGGAGGCTCTTCAGCACATCCACAGAGAGATGGATGATGATCAGGATGGAGGCATTGAGGTGGAGGAGAGTGTGGAGGTAATCAGCAGTCACAGATGTTTACAAGAACACAATCACAAGTCTGAAGTTTCCTCACGCCCTAATGTGAATCCTGCTGGGTTTCCACAGATCCTGGTCAATAAAGTTTCGTGAAATTGACTGTTAGAATAGATCAGAAAAGATCAGTTGAAACAGGTGATAGAATATTTTATCAATTTATCATAACTATACCTATTTTTAAGAATATCCTTTCAAAGTCTTTAAACAAGAGCTGCAAATTTAAACAAACTGTAAAACAGCTTAGTGCTGTTATCACACAGGCTACGATTTAACAAACAAAATACAGTGCCCTCCATAAGTATTGGAACAGTAAAGACAAAATTGTTCTGTTTGCTGTGGACTCAAGAAATCTGTAAATATGATTAAAAGATGAATATGAGACAAAACTACAGAAAGTCGCATTCTATTATTGGGTGATTCAACACAAAGATGTTTTACCAGCTAAGAAGATCAGCACTTTTTGAGTTTCATCTCCCTGTCTGATGTGAGCATAAGTATTGGAACAGTTGCCACACAGGTCTTCCTAAGTGTTCAGCTGTGTCCTGTTGCATTAATTCTTCAAATATTAAAAGCAGGGAATGTGTCTTATCAGTTATATCCATTGGTTCTGCATTCTAAGTCTTGCAATTCGTGAGCCAGTAGAGTTTTGGAACTGAGTTGATGGACTGATGAGACAAAGATTAACTTTTATCTAAGTGGAAAGCAAAAGAATGGAAAAATAGGGAACTGCAGATGATCCTAAGCATACAACCTCATCTGTAAAGCTTGGTGGAGGTGGTGTCATGGCATGGGTATGCATGGCTGTCTCTAGAAAAGGACCTCTTAATTTTAATGATGACTTATTGTGTGATGGCAGTAGTAGAATGAATTTGGAAGGGTACAAAATCATCTTGGCTACCAGTATTCAAGAAAATGCCTCCAAACTCATTAGAAAGCACTTCATAATGGATCAGGACAATGACCCAAAACAACCTGCCAGTTGAGTCAAGGACTTTATCAGGGCAAAGAAATGTAAAGTCTTAGATTGCCCAAATCAGTCTCAAAATTAAAATCCGATTGAACATTAATTTCACCATCTTAAGAGGAGACTAAAGACAGTAACTCCCCAAAACAAGAAACAGTTGGAACTGGGTGCATTAAAGGCTGGGGAAAAGCATTTCAAAGCATAAGAGCAAGAGTCTGGTGCTGTCTATGGGCTGCAGACTCACTGCTCTGATTGCATGCAAGGGATCTGCAACTAAATATTAACTTTTAATCTTTTACATCTGCCTTAAATTCAACTGTTCCAATACTTATGCTCACATCAAATAGTGCGATGAACACTTTTTATTTGGTTAAACATGTATGTGTCGAGAAACCTAATAACAAAATGTGACATTCTGTAGTTTTGTCGCAGATTCATCATTTAATCATATTTGCAAATGTCTTGACTCCACAGAAGAGAAAGCAATTTTGTCTTTAGTCTGTCCGATACTTATGGAGGGCACTTTATATCCTCTGCATGTTAGGCATAATTTGAAACATTTGAAAATTAAGAAATTAAGACAGACATAAATATTAGTATTGTAATTTTACAGCTGTAATGTAAAATTAAATTGTTATATTGTTTTTCTTAAATATTTAAATCACAGTTAAAAAGTACAACAGTATCTTTATCATTATTATTAGTATACAGCCAAATTTATATATAATAATTACATTTCACCAAACAGTGCAGCCCTGCAAACAAATACCACAGACCTGGAATTTATCTGTGAATATTGAAACATACAATATAGATGTTTTATCTGCGTCTAAAATGTAAACTTTAGAAATACATAAAATCCTTTATATTCTGTTTGTATTATAAATACAATCTACAGATAGATAGATAGATACATAGATAGATCATTGTGAGCCTCTAATCCCACTCTTTGCCTAAACCTTCTCAACAGTTAAAAATATAATAGGCATTTTTTGAATTCGGATTGGTTTAAAAAAAAATAAAAATAACCACCACCACCACCCACAACAACAACAAAAAATGGTTATATATAAAAATGTTTCTGGTCATCAAATCTGATTTGAGTGCGATATTACACACCGACAGAACTCCATCATGCAATATTTCAATATTCAAAATCATGCAGCCCTACTAGCAATCACAACAATGTGCTTAATCATCCTTTCCTCTTGTATTACATCTTGTTGCCGCTAATTGAACAAGTGGTGGAATAACATGAATGTATTAGTCTAAGGATGTAAAACTTATAAACCCACACAGACCGACAAGCTCAGCTTTACCATTGGTATGTTTATGTGATGTTTGTGGAAGAGCTGAAGTGTTATGCCAGAGCAAACTCGAGTTTCTGTCCTGAGCTTGTTGGTCAATTTAGAAACATGTTTCCACCCAGCACCTAAGACAAACTGTTCAGGCTTGGCACTGGGAGAACATAGCAGAGGGGGATGAGTTTCTAAGTAATGTCCTGAAGTACCTCCGAGTCTCTGGTATTGGGTTACTTTTCCTTGTTGCTATAGATATGGCTTAGTTACTGTAGATGTAAGCAGTGAAGAAGCCTGCAATCAAGTGGTGCATCTGATTACAGCAGAGACAGATACCAAAACACATTCCCAGACTCAAGTGACTCTTTCGATCTTGAATGTTTACTCAGCTGTTGTTTTAAATGTGCCACTACATTTGTAGGATATGTGTAAGTTCATTTAAATCAATTTCTCTTTTATATCTCTTCTTTGTTTCTTACTGTAGTTCATAATTGAAGATATGCAGCAGCAGCAACAGGCAAACAAACACAGTAAACTCCATCAGGAGGATCAGCATATAACTTTGGAGGAGCTTTGGAGGGGCTGGAAATCTTCTGAGGGTAAGATGGTCTCCATGATTCAGTCTTGCCATGTTTTCAATGTAAAATAGTCACTTTCTTCCTCTCTTTCGGGTTTTTCACTGCTTCATTTCACTCTGTTAGTGCATAACTGGACTCAGGAGGATGTCGTGAGGTGGTTAAGAGAGTTTGTTGAGTTGCCTCAGTATGAAAAGGGCTTCAAAGAGCTGCGTGTCAATGGGAACACCTTGCCCAGGTGAGTTAAAACCAAGACTGAACCAAATGAAAGTTCAGCCTTGAACCATTTAAACTGTAATTGTCTAAAGTTTAAAGTTTCGACAGGCATTTGCACCTAACATTTTTTGTATGTTAGCCAAACCAATCCACAATAGTTAAAAATGTATAGGCATATCAACTTACAGTGGTGATCACAGTTACAAAAAACTATTATACAGATATTTTTAATAGTACGAGAAATCACAGAAAACAGAATGAAAATGTTATAGTGCAAATTTAGGTAAGTGTACTAAATAAATATGATACTTATTATTCTTATTATTATCAAAGTTGAAGTCTGTTCTGATGCTTCATATTTTTTTGGAAACTGTGATTATTATTCTTTGATGAATAGGAAGTTCAAAAGAACAGTATTTATTTAAAATAGAGATCTTTGGTATCATTATAAATGTCTTTAATTTGATAAATTTAATGCATAAGTGCTGAAAATAAGAATGAATTTCTTTAAAAACAAATTTTGCTGAACCCAAACGTTTGAATTGTAATCTATCTACTTAATCTAAGCTAATAGTTTCTTGATTTGTTTTTACAGGATTGCTTCCAATGAGCCATCATTTATGAGCACATATCTGAAGATCCAGGACCAGCAACACAAACAAAAACTCAAACTCAAAGCTCTGGATGTAGTGCTCTTTGGCCCACCTACAAGTATGTATACACTTTACATATATTGACATAAAATTTAATTATTTTTAAATAACCACGTTTAAAACCATTATACATTCAAGATATTACCATTGCAGTGAAGTCATTATGAAGTCAAGTTGCTAAACTAAATAACTCTTAAATTTGGTCTTTTGCACCCCTGTAGCAGTGATTCAATTAATTTATTGAACTGTATGCATTGTATGCTTTAAAGGTGCTGTACATAACTTTTGTAAAAAAATATTTTTTACATATTTATTAAACCTGTCATTATGTCCTGACAGTAGAATATGAGACCGATAATCTGTGAAAAAAAATCAAGCTCCTCTGGCTCCTCCCAGTGGTCCTATTGCCATTTGCAGAAACTCCATCGCTCCCGGTAAAAAATAACCAATCAGAACTGCGGTCTATAACTTTGTTTGTGTTCAAAATGTAGAAAAATGTATATAATAAGCGAGTACACCATGAATCCATTTTCCAAACCGTGTTTTTGGCTTGTCCTGAATCACTAGGGTGCACCTATAATAAGTGTTTATATTCGGACTATTTTAGATTGCTTCGGGGGTACCGCGGCGGAGTAACCCAGTACCTTTGTGATTCTTCATAGACATAAACAGAGAGAAGTAGCTCTGGCTACAATGTTCTTCCGCAAGATGCAAGCAGTTCTGTTTATTAACCGCTAGAGCGTCAAAAGTTCCCTACTGCAGCTTTAACTGAAAATCAGATCATTAATTTGCTGAAGCCACAGTATAATGAATTCTGAACAGTTGTGGATTTTTAAATGTCATTATTAAATTTAGCTCTGACTGATGTGTATCATTTAAGCACATGTGAAATCAAATATCCATGCACCCCTTTTTGAGAACACACAGCAGAATGACTCTCTGAGCGTGAAATAAACACACAGTCGTCACATAATGTTTCATGTTTCATTGGCTGCCTGACCAATATCCCCATGTACCTTTGCTCCAGGACCCCCACACAACTGGATGAAAGACCTGGTTCTGATAGTGTCTGTAGTAATGGGGATTGGTGGATGCTGGTTTGCACGAGTACAGAATAAAGCATCTAAGATTCATATTTCAAAGATGATGAAGGACCTGGAAAGCTTGCAACGAGCTGAACAAAGCCTCACAGACTTACAGGAGCAGTGAGTACATCTTCTAGATTTCTGAACGATCACATTCAGCAAGAGTTGAAACAATTCACCAAAATAAACTGGGTGGATTTGTACTCGATTCAACAAGTCAGAGTTTATGCTTTTTTAAAGAATTCAGTAGTCCAGTAGTAGTTTTGCTGGTGGGCTTATTAAAAAGAATTACCAACCTCAAACATTTGCTCAGTAGTGTAAAATTCAGTGTTTTTTTTTTTTATTAACAAAAAATATCTGGCACTAAAATAATAAAGTCCTAAATGAATACCCTTCTTTTAACAAAAAATAAATAAAATAATAATAAACGCTGCATTTTTAATTTTTGAAAGGTTGGAAAAGGCCCAGGAAGAGAAGCGCACAGTAGCAGTAGAGAAGAAGAATCTAGAGGAAAAGATGAGAGATGAGATTCAGGGTGCTCAGGAAGAGGCCAACCGCCTGCACAAGCTTCGAGATGGAGCAGTGAGTGAACTCACCCGTCTTTGGTATGCAGAAGAAGAGCTCGAACAGGTAAGGATCTGCATTTCTCAGTGTTAACATATCCTAACAAGACTTCAAAAAACCCCATGGTTCTCTGGGCTCCTTGTACAGGTGCGTGATGCACTGAAGAGGGCCGAGAAAGACATGCAGTGCCTCTGGTCAGTTCCTGAATCTTTGCAGCTGTGGCTACAGCTCACCCATGAGGTAGAACTCCAGTACTACAACATCAAGAAGCAAAGTGCAGAACAACAACTAGTCACGGCTAAAGATGAGGTATTTTAAAGATGAATGAATCTCAAATGTATTATCATGCATAGAGTCAAATACACAGTGATTCATGTTTTCAGGTTTCAGTTGTTTTGCTTTTTGAATTGAAAAAGAATTGTTCACTCAAAAATGAGAAAGTGCTGAAAATGTACTCACCCCGCAGGCCATCCAAGATGTAGATAAGTTTGTTTCTTCATCGGAACTCATTCAGAGAATGTTAAAATTCCATCACTTGCTCACCAATGGAGCCTTTGCATTGAATGGGTGCCGTCAGAATGAGAGCTCAAATAGATGATAAAAGAATCACAATAATCCACACAACCCAAGTCCATCAATTAACAAATCCATCAAGACGTTTTTAATTCAAAACCACTGCTTCCTGCTCCTGGAGGCGTGCCGTGCTAAAAAGTCACATGCAAAACACAGAAATTAGATGCAGTTTTACTTGATGTCTGCAGTTCCGAATGATAACGGGGATATTTTATAGCTGGGAATGCTCTGTCTTTCATTATCAAATGATGTACAAATCCAGTGTCGAACTGGGCCTTGTTTATAAAACAAACACACTTACAAAACACTGTTGCTGCCCTGGAAAAACAAACTGCATTCACTGTTCAGGTAACGCTGGGTTCATTCGGAAGTGGAACAAGGGGTTATCTTCTATCAGAAACTTGTACAAACCTGTAACGGGTGTATTTGGCATAGAAATACTACATCACACAAACTTTAGTCATGTTTAGCATGACAATCCAACTTTTTAACAGTGTAAATAACTCAGAATCCATGAAATACAGTAGCATTAGACCCCCCCCCCCCCATTAAATTATTTTTAATTTCAAACACATAGCTTTTTGTTTCACAAGATGTTAACTGACAGACTAGGGTGATTATTGTGAAGTTATCAGCTGTTTGGACTCTCATTCTGACGGCACCCAGAGGACTCATTGGTGAGCAAGTGATGTAATGCTAAGTGTCTCTAAATCTGTTCAGATGAAAAAACAAACACATCTACATCTAGGATGGCCTGAACTTGAGTACATTCTAAGCAATCTTTTAGTTTTGTGTGAATGTTTAGAACTGTATTATTCAATCACTTTGTATTTTTGCACAGGCTGAGAAGATCAATAAAAAAAGGAGTTCTGTGTTTGGTACACTACATGTTGCACATAGCTCCTCATTGGATCAAGTGGATCAGAGAATTCTGGAGGCCAAGTAATTTGTTTATTCTAATTTTTGACTTAATTCACTATGAATAAATAATGCAGGGAAATATCTTTGAGAATTTTTTTTTTTAAATATGGGTCCCAAACAGTTTTTTTGGGGCTAGTTAATCTATGCTAAATTTGAAATTTCAAGAAAACATCTGAATCATGAGTAGACTTAGTATGGGCTTCCAATGACCTGCATACTGTTTGTATTTTGTAAAAGGAATGCACTGGCAGAGGTGACTGCTTGTCTACGGGAGCGTTTGCACCGCTGGCAGCAGATTGAGAGCTTGTGTGGTTTTCCTGTGATGAAAAACGCTGGCCTGCCCAGTCTCACTGCTACACTATACCCAGACCCCAACTGGATGCTAATGCCCCGGTCTGCAATGCAATCCTATCAAGTGCCCGTTTCGGTGGAGGACATGGATGAAGAAATACCTCAGATTATACCACAGATTCCTGGTTGGTACTTGGGTTATTTCTTTTAATAGTTAAATGTGTTTTCTTTCTTCTGTTTTTATATTATTTAGACAAAGTGAGATTAATATGTCAGCCAATCTGATTTCAATTTAATATAAATCAGGACATTTTGTGTATGGTATGGAAAAAATAGCTTACAACACATTATAGCACTTTTAAAGGGTTAGTTCACCCGAAAATGAAAATTCTGTCATTAATTACCATCAGCTTGTGTCAAACCCATAAGACCTTCGTTCCTCTTCGGAACACAAATTAAGAAATTTTTGATGAAATTTGAGAGCTTTCTGATCCCGCGTTGTGGTACTCTCGTAAAAGACATTATTTTTGTTTTCTTTGCATACAAGAAGTATTATTGCAGCTTGATAAAATTAAGGTTGAACCACTGATATCACATCATATTTAATGATTTCCTTACTAGCGTCATGGACCTTGAACATGGTAGTTCCCTTGCTGTCTATGCAGGGTCAAAAAGCTCTCAGATTTCATAAAAAATATCTTAATTTGTGTTCCAAATTGAACGAAGGTCTTATGGGTTTGGAACGACATGAGGGATTAATGACAGAGTTTTCATTTTGGGTGAACTTTAAGTAATTTCAATTAGATTACTCAATGTTATATTACTGAAACAGGTGTAAAGTAATCATATATTTTACTTTTCAGTCACAGTTGCACCTCTGAAATGTTCTCCACGGTCTCTGGTTCGCTCTCGCCGATCTGGGCATATTGTGTCATCACCTGTCATCCTATCACCTGACCCAGACCTCCTGATTCCCATACGAACTCCACTACGCCGATATGGAGATGAAGAAGAAGAGCATATCAAATTCTCCCCTCTCGTGAAACAGTATGTCAGCCAGGCATTTTGTCCTTTAATTTTGCATTACATTACTTTCATTTTGCAAGAAAAGAGCAGTTCAGAGATTCTTAAAAATACTTTACAATAAAGTTCCATTCATTAATATTAGCTCATGCATTAGGTATCATGAACTAATAATAACCAAAAGTTTTAGAGCATTTATTAACCACTTGTTAATGAACAAACATCTCTTTGACAGGGAGTCTATGGAAACATCTTCAGATACAGATTCTATCGGGTCTTCCATCAGCAGAATGTACAGCACCCTTGATGTCCCATCTCGGAGAAAATATATTTTCTCTGATAAAATGCCCCGAAAGATCTCCCTGGATGAACAAGACGACAGTCCCTCACGCAAAATCTCGGAGGAGATGGACGAGTCTTTGTTAGTGAATAACACCTCAAGGAAAGTTTCACGAGACGAACTGGACCTTAATACTCCATCAAGAAAGATGTCTAGAGACGAACTAGAGGCCTCTGTGGACCCTCCTAGACAACTGAGTAGAGGAGAAACTGAGGCCAGCATTGACTCAAGGAAATTACCCAGGGATCTACCTTTCGATTCCACAATGAGGTACTACTCTACAGAAAAGATGTCTCCAGCAGCGATCAGCATGGATAGTCAGAGACAACGATCACTCAGAGACAGAAAAGATCATATGGACAGCATTTCTAGAGTGATACCAAAAGCAGAATTTGATATAGAGACCACAAGTACAACTAGATATTCAGATGCCTTTAACACTTCCATTAAACACAAAGAAAGCCGGGATTTTACAACCAATATCCAGCGAGGAAGAGCGTTTAGGGTAAACTCCTTTGATGCCACTTCTGATAGTTCAGTGGAAAGCTCTAAAAAATACAAGATGTTAGGCAAAACAGATTCATACAAAGACATCCCTTCACGATTGATGGCACAAGATGAATTTGATCTGCCCATGGATTTTGAAAGACAAAAAATGAGAGATATTTCCACGGATTTGGCTTCAAGGAACATACTGAAAGATGAGGTCGAGAGGAGCAAGTCCTTTAAAGAGAATAGGGATAATCGCATGGAAATTCCCTCCAAAAAAGTCTCTCGAGATGAGCAAGAATTCACAATGGAGACACAACGACTACAACGCAAGACAGACAGCTCTGTGGAAACTCCGATGGGTAAAATACAGAGAGAAATGGTGGGTCTATCTGTGGAGGCTCCAAGGCTTAAGAGATCGCAGGAGGAGTTTCTGGTTGCAAACTCAGGACAGTTTGGCCCACCTGACCTCACTGTTAGTTCCCTGATGCTCTGGAAACCATCCTCAGACTCGCTTAGCACACTAGTGTATGACGGCATTCTAGAAAAGTCCTACGAGAGCCCTCTCATGCCTAGTCCTGGGGATCTCAGTCATGCAGCTTCAGTGTCTTCCTCTTGCCAAAGCCTTCTTGGAAATGAAGGTCAATCTGCAAATTTTTCTTCTACAGAATCTGTCGGTAAAGACAAGGGCAAGAAATCTTCAAAGCTCAAGAATATATTCAAAAAGAAGAAGGAAAAGGAAAAAGATAAAGACTCATAAGGTTCAACAAGATGTAGGAATTCAGACACTTTTAAAAGGCCAAAGTCACTTCTAAAACTGGTTTGGAAAGCTGCCTTGTAAACTATAACATATGCAAAGCTAAACACGCTGAATGGAGTGCCCTTGGTTTTTCTGTGATATGCAGGACCCAAAACAAATGACCCTCAGCTAAATGGGTGCAATTTTGTGAAATAAACAATCAGAACTGCACTTTTTGAAGTGGGATTTAGAGACACTGTATTGCGTAAGATGTTCTGTCCAGTGAAAGCTGTTGAATTAGATATTTATTGCACATATTTCTTTCTTTATTGCAGATGTGTTCATCATTTGAAATAATTTGTGATGATGTACTTAGACTTTTGCATATTAACAGATCATTGTAGCAATTGAAGAGAAGATCACAACAAGCTTGATTTTATTTAATTTACTTGTTTTCACAAAATGTCATTAAAAATAGTTCAGTAAAATGAAGACAAAACCAAATAATTAAAGGTTAACTAATATACTCTATTTACTACATGAGTACTAATAATGTATGAAAATTAATCTTTTATTAATTGCTATTTAATGAATAAATGTATTTATAAATTCAAATAAGAAATAAATATTTATTAATTTAACAATTGATTCACAATTTTAAGTATTATTGTGGAGTCTGTTTGATTTTGTTTTACAACACTTGGGGCAATTTTTTTTTGTTCAGTATGCAATATACAATAATAAAATTTTACTATAGAAATATTTTTCTTGAAATTACATTTATCCCAGTATAATTGCAGATATTCTGTTGGATCCTGCCCTTTTCCATTCTATATCATCATGTGAAAATAGAAAATAAAAATCTAATTGAAAATTGTCATAGTTCACCCAAACGTGAAAAATTGCTGAATATTTACTCACTATCAGGCCATCCAAAATGTAGATGATTTATAGAAATTTAGCAGTACATCACTTGCTCACCGATCTTCTGCTGTGAAGTATTTATAAGAAATAAATACATTAACACATTTGAACTTTAAAAATACTCAACGATCTAGAGTACATAATCTATAATAATGCTCCTCCAATAAACATACCTCCCTTGTTGTCCTCTTAGAACAAAACCTACCAAAAAATTTGTTTAGAACTGTTTTCACAGTGTGTGTTCACAGTGTGTGTGCACTTCGGAAGGGTTAAATGCAGAGAGAGCATGAATTCTGAGTATTGGTCATCGTACTTGGCTGTATGTCACGTCACTTTCTGTTTCAAGTTATAACATCTTCGTGATGGGTTTGTTTATTACAAACTTGCAGCTTTTCTCTTCACAAGATGTTAATTGATGGACTGGAGTTGTGAGCATTACGTGTGGATTATTGTGATTTTTTTTATCAGATGTTTGAACTCTCTGTCTGACGGCACCTATTCATTGCAGTGGATCCATTGCAGAGCAAGTGAATCTCTTCAGAATAAACAAGCTTATCCACATCTTGTATGGCCTGAGGATGAGTACACTGTCAGCAAATGTTCTTTTTGGGGTTTACTATTTTTTTTTATCAAATTGGTTAACATTGCTGGAAATGTACATTCCAGCAGGCAGGGGTTTACAGATCTTAATCACTTTGAAAATAACCAGGCTGATACAGTGAAAGTTTGGATTTGTCATACTTTGCATGATTAATGACAACCGATATCTGTGAATATTTTAGATAAATAATAATATTGAAAATGTTTCAACCGTATGACCTAAAGTAGTAGGAAATAAACAAGACATTCTCAAACACACCCCTACCTATTTTTGTTTCCATAATTTTTTATGATGTTGTTAAAATGGTCTCATCTTGATAAGTGAAAGTAAAAAATGTAAATTTAAATATATGCATTTATCAGACGCTTTTATCCAAAGTGACTTACAGTGCATTTAGGCTATCAATTTGTACCTATCACTATCTAAGTTTTGACACAACATCTAAATTACATTTTTCTGTCATTATATTTAATGTGCAAACAGTGTCATGAAGTGTATTTATTATCATGAAACTCCCTAGTTTGAGTCTGAATTTTTTCTTACCAATTTTAGAAATGTTTGTTCTATCAGATGCTGTTCACAGGTTCTTGTAAAAGGTAAGTCATGCTTTTATGTTTTTTAACCACAAATGTTTCCAGTGGTTGTTAGTTTTTTTTTGTTTTTGTGTGTGCGTGTGTTAATATATAGCTTTAATGACTTCACTATTATTATTATAATATATTATAATCGATTGCATATTTGAGGTTAAACTTTTAACCCACTGATACGGTTTTTTAAAACTAACAATTCAAGAGGGGAGTTTAAATCGATTTATGTGGAAACAAGAAAACCACAACTTTCAGATCTCACTGCACCAGTGTATATACATTAAGAGCGTGTTTAGTTTACATGACAAACCTAAATGGAAAAATATGTGGGTAGAGGTTGTGGTTACGGAAATGTATAAGTACATTTTAACACGCTACCGAGCAATACACGTCACAGTTAAATACATTCTCACAAAAAAAAAAAAACACACACACACAAAAAAACATGAAAAAAAATTTGTGAATTCAGGCCACAACAAACATTTTGACTTTCACTAAAGAAAGAGGAATGAAAGAAGTTCACTGCTATAGTTTTAGAAGTGACTTGTATAACAGGATGTGACACCAGGTTTCCTGTTATGGCCGGCTTGATAATTGTTACCTCTGAAATTCTTCTAAGGACTTTTACAACGACAGTTAAACCTTAACATGTTTCTGCCAGTTCCAGCATATTCATTCAGCTTTAGTAAGACATGAACTGATTGGCACAAATTAACAGCAAATTTACACATTCTGCATTTGCTGACAACAATATAACATTTGATACATTTGTAAATTGATTGTAAAGATAACTTTATATTAGAATAAACAATTTTGACAATTTTAACTTTTTTTTGTAAATTTACAATTTTAAGTTTTTGAGAGAATCAAACTTTCTTTAACAACCAGAAGATAAACATAATGTGTACAAACTAAATACTAATGAATTTGATAAACCCCTTAATCTAAGCAAAATAAAAAAATCCCCAACCTCTAAGCAAATCAAAGCCCTTTTACAGAAATCCCTCCCACCACAGTCATCCGGTGACATTTACATTGAAGACCCTTTGATTTTTTTTTGTTTTTCAGTCTCTGAGATGGAGCGAGCAATAGTTATTGTCGTCATGCTTGTAAGTAAGTACATTTTTGTCTTTATTTGTTGAAATCATTTGATTTGATTGATAGTCATGTTTCTTGTATTTGAACTTGTATTTGCTTTTGCAGGTGTTTTGTTCTATGAACAGAAGAGAGTGTTTGGGACACAAATGAACAAAAGAGTTAAAGCAGGAGAGAGCACAACTCTGTTCTGTGACTGTGTCTTACCACTTGGATCACACATTGCTTGGTGGAGAAACTGCTCACATGAGGATCAACCATCTCTGTTAATAGAGGCTGGAAACCTGTTCACTGGGATGTTTCCACGTTTCAGTTTTGTGTTCAACAGCTCCAGTAACTCCTATGATCTACATATTACAAACGTCAGTGTCTCTGATGAGGGACTGTATTACTGTGCAATAAAAGACAGAAAAGCACATGATGTACATAGCATTATAAGTTGTGAGTACCAGTATGGAAACAGAAGTACTCATCTATCTGTCTTGGGTAAGAAAACTGTTCAACTTTTATGTTGCTTCTTTTTGTAACTTTAAAGAAACTGTAAACTGTATTTGACAAAACCCTATTATGCCGATGAAAAAAATGTGAAAATCATGATACTTAAAAGTTAAAAAAACTTAAAAGTTTTCTATTTGAATATACTCAAAATAATATATATATATATATATATATTCCTATGATGCAAAGCTGAGAATTTTCAGCATCATTACTCCAGCCTTCAGTGTCACATGTAAAATCCAGTCTATCAAATGATCATTTAGAAATCATTCTAATATTCAGATTTAGTTCTGCTGTCTAATATATTTGATGAATAAAAGATTAAAAAGAACAGCATTTATTCAACAAAAAAATAAATAAAAATAAAAATAATTCTAATAATATATATTCTAATAATATATTTTCTTTACTATCACCTTTTATCAATTTAACACATCCTTGCTGAATAAAAGTATCGATTTTATTTGAAAAAAAAGAAAGAAAAAAAAATACTGACCCCACATTACTGACCAGTAGTGTATATTTTTATTTTAAAATATTTATATTTTAAAAACATAGCTTTTTTTTTTTTTTTTTTTACTTTTTATTCATCAAAGTATCCTAAAAAAGTATCACATGTTCTGAAAAAATATTAAGCAGCAGAACTGTTTCCAACTTTGATAATGAATCATCATATTAGAATGATTTCTAAAGGATCATGTGATAATGATCCTAAAATTTCAGCTTTGCATCACAGAAATAAGTGATAATTTAAAGTATAATAAATTTAAAAACAATTATTTTAAATTGTAAAAATATATCATATTATAAAAAAAAATTCTGTATTTTTGATCAAATAAATGCAGGCTTGATGAGCAGAAGAAACTTCTTTCAAAAACATAAAAAATAGTAATGTTTCCAAACTTTTGGTCTGTAGTGTACTGTATGTATATATATATATATATATATATATATATATATATATATATATATATATATATATATATATATATATATATATATATATATATAATTTAAATATTATGCAGCTTTAGTTCTGCCAGGTTTCATTAGTCAAGCCGGCATCAAGATGAATTCACTGTGGCAGCACAACACAATGTAAATGTAAAAAGTAAATGTCTATACAAAAATGTGGTTACTTTCACTTACGTTTGATTTAGAGCCAAGGTTCAACACCTCCACACCTCCTGTATCAGACCTCTGCTGGACGCTGCTGTTCAGTGTGTGTCCGGTGTGTGTTCTCTTCTCTCTCCTCTCCTCCATCTGTGTGTACTGCTTCTGTCAGAGGAAAACTATTGGTAATCATTCACTCTTGAACTCTTTCTTTTCTTTGCCAGAGATATAATGTGCCATTCACCTGTTTTGATTTTTCTGATGTTGCAAGATTTGCTACAATTACATCAATTTACACGAACATCCTCACAAAATGAACAGAATATATTGTCAATTTTTGTTTGTATTTTTTTCTGAATTAAGTTATGTTCATTTTAATTCCCTAGTTCCTGCAACAACACAGAGCGAGATAAGACATAATGAGGTAGGCTACTGCATTAAATGTGCACATCCTTACATCCCACAATAACAGTTATTTCTTCTAAAACATTCCACAGATTGTTTTTTGGTTTATTAATATTAATGATACTAAGTACCCTACATAAATATCTTTTCTTTTCAGAGTGAAGATGAAGTCTGCTACGCATCACTGAACACTCTTTCCATGTTGAAGAGAAAGACATTGCAGAATTCAGATTTTTGTATTTACACTGAGGTCGGAATTAAAAGAACATAAAGAGAGGATTCTGCATCTTCACACTTGAAATCATAAACCCTCGGTCTGGTAAACGCAATCCTGGGTTCTTGCTTCACATTTTACACTTAACTGTTCTTTATAAAACATATTCCAGACTTTATTCTTATTTTTTTTTATTACATTTAATTAAGTTAAATGTTTTCCTGAAAGGACTTCTCAGATTATAAATGTAAGAATGAAATGATTCTTAAATTTTTTTTATAGAGTTCTCCTGAAAGGCCTGTGTTTAGATTCTTATGCATGTTGTCATTGTCAGTTTTGACATAACTACTTAAAGAATGGTTTTTCATTCTTAGTCAGGAAGGAAACCACAAATATTTCCACATGAGCAGGCAACACACTGGTGGTCACACAAATGTTTCATTAAAAAAAAAGTAAAAACTAGTTAAATGTGCCTGTATGATACAGATGCAGATGTGGCTTCTTATATCAGAATGATTTCTGAAGGATTATGCAACGCTGAAGACTGGAGTGATGGCTGATGAATAGTCAGTTTTTCCATCAGAGGAATAAGTTATATTTTAAAATATATTGTTAAACTACATTATTGTTCTTACGGTATTTTTATTAAATAAATGCAGACTCAGTGAGTATAAGAAACGTATTTCATAAACATTAAAATAAAAAAAATCTCATAAAGCTCAAACTTTCGAATGGTAGTGCTGCTCTGACATTAATTCCACAACCTTTATATCCTCCATTGATCGTTCCACATATTTGTTTTGATGGTTTTCATAGCATTGACTATAATAGCAGATGATATTAGAGATACTACCCATATTTATTTACATTTTAGCAAAAAATTGGTTCAAATTCATCATGAATTAATCACCTTGTTTTCATGCCACTGATTAAAACAATCACGCTTTGGTTGAAAGCACAATGGAACATCGCAAGTCACACACATGACTGGAGTTTTCAGTGGGCAAAGCTTGCACCTGCGCCTACCGACAGTACTGTCCGGCACAAAGTGCTTTGGCCTGTGGGATCCTTCAGGAAGTGATGATTCTGGAGGTGTGGGAGGAGCCGAGACAGGAGTGGAAAGAGAAGACGAGATGGGAGCCAGGGGAAGAGCCAAGGAAACCAGTGCAGATTCAGACCTGTTCTCAGCATCCATTTCTGTAAGCTCTAAAACAAGAGTCTCAAGGAACATCTTCCGTGTCAAAGCTTTTTTGTTTTTTTCTCTCAGCGACCAGTTCATGCAAACTGAATGCATTCTCTACGGCGATGTCCAAAAGGTGATAAAAAACACACTGATACCACTTCTTCGGTTTATGTAGAACTCTGAAATGTCCAGTGATGAAATTGGATGGTTTCACTGTCCCCACATTCCTGGGTGAATAGAAAAAAAGTCAGTATTTTAAAACTAAAAGGTAAATACTCATGTGAATAATACACATGCAAAACTAAATGACACACGAGGCCTCTAAAAGCTTTTTGAACAATATAAAAAAAATAGGTCAAAGAAAGACCACTGAAATTCTACTAACCTGTTGTAGTCCAGAACTACAGCTGGAATGGGAACCTCTACTAGGGTCCAGTGTGCATCACCCTTCACCTTCCTCTGCACAGTATCACCTTCATAAGCTTTATGGAAGGTGGAGCACATCTGCACTTCCTCAGAGTCTTTGTACTCAACAAAGAGAAGATTGTCATCCCTAATCCAACGCATGGTGCCGCGTGGAGCATTCTTTGACAATCTGTTCATCAAGATTTCTGGGAAACCTTTCCTGCTTGGCAAAACAGGACCACAAGCATAGATATTTTTACCCAGAAGGGCCTTGAAGAGTGTGGGGCTGGTGTAAAATTTGTCTAGAAACAGCTTGTACCCAGAGCCCAACAGATTTTCATCCAACAATGCCATAACACACTCATAGCTCAGGCCCTCGCTCTGTGACGCACATAACTTCCCCTCATAGATAAAGAAGTCCCATGTATAACCACAGGTGCAGTCTGTCAGTGCAAAGAGTTTGTACCCCCTATCTGTAGATTTGTTTTGCATGGCATTGGGTCCAGTTCTTGGCTGTGGTGCCGCTATTCTTTCATCAATGGTGATGTTTTGAAAGGGATGAAAATAGGTCTTGCAGGTCTCTCGAATGCGTTGATACAGAGGTAGAATTTTCCCTAACCTTTCATAGGCTGCTGTTCCCTTCTTTGAGTAATTTTGCTTATCCTCCTTGGTATTGCTGAAATGAAGAGTATTGGCGATTGTCACAAATGCTTCATAAGGCATGACTTGTGCAGGAAAGGATGGACTGAAGTAGTGGGATTCCCTCCAATATTCTGTCAGTGAAGAGCACTTCAAAAGTCCTGTGTAAATTACAAGTCCTCTGTACGACTTCAAGTCTTTTAGAGAAATGTAGCGCCAGCGCTCACCCACATCTTTGCACTTGGTCCCATAGACATTTGTGTGCCCTACAATAGACTGCATCATTATTTTGGGCGAAATAGCAGCTGAAAAAATTGCAGAGGACTGCTACACTTGTGTGGTAAAAACTTTGGCCCAGGTACTTGGACAGGTGTGAAGTCTGGCTGAAGCACTTCCACATCGGTTTCATCTGAGCTACACCACCTTTCTGTTGATACACAGTCTCCTCCAGTAGATGATGTGGAAGACAGACGAGATCTCTTTCTCTGCGGTATGTTCACCTCTGAATCACAGTCCTCCTCTGGTGTGTAAATGTCAAATGAAGGTCTATTGCATGACACAAGCAGAAGAAGAAACTGAATTAGTTGCATACTCTGTTGATTAAAATGCCTGTTCACACCACAACAAAGGTCATGCTACCGGTTCAGACCAGTACGGAATAATGGCAATTGGGCTGAATGAACAAGCTAATTTATTGATAGTACACACGTCTCTGTTTCATGCACCTCCAATCTTTTTTATTTAGTTTGTCTACTTGTTAATGGGTGATTTGTGGATACAGTAACATGGTAGATCTGCAGAATTCAAAATATTTCATTTTATAATTTGTATAATAATAATAATAATAAAAAACGTAAAAAAAAATGTTTATTATTTATCTGTGTAAGTGTAGTCCATTGCGATTATGATTATGGATTTTATGATAATAAAAGATAGATTATTTTCTATGGATCTTCAACTTTTCCATCTGACCCCATACTCTAACTACAACTGCTGTTATGATAAATTGCTAATTGTAGGGGAAGTCCACACAATCACATTTCTTTACATCAAAAATACTATTTAACTCACATAATAAAATATGAACGCTACACAATGTTACAAACTTTCATGAAAATATATAGAAAGACTCACCGATCTAGAACAGGGTCAAGACCATTCAAAAACATTTCCTCTTCTGTGCTATCCACACTGCTGGCCACAAATATAAAGATATTCATCACCACTGGCTGTACTTTCAGTTGGGTCCATTGCAGAGTTCTAAATATCCATCGGTGCAAAGTTTGCTATTGAATAGAAGGTGAGGAGACAGTGAATTAGGCGTCAGTTCGTTTTTTATGGAACAGATAAACCTAAGCCTTTGTAAATTCGATTACATATCTTATTTTTATTCCTATTTTGTATAAAGGTCCCTACCTTTAAGCACTCAAATCATGTAACATTAGTTAAGTCGATGTTTACGCATGCAGGAGTGGCATTGTAAACTACAAATAATAATATGCCTCAGTCTGTCTTTATAATCTGACAATACCACAAAAACACAATACACAGCTGTTTCAAAGATCAAATATGAAACCTAACTCACGTGCTAGGGAAAATGACTACGTTCATCATTCGTTTTCTCCGCGCGACAGCCACAGGAAATTACACAATTTGGTAAGAGAAGCATTTCCCGCCAATCCGCTCATTTAAAAATACATTTTAAAAGACCAGGGACGTGGCAGAAACGTTTTAATCCGAATCACACAACGTTTGTAACCAAGGTAATTTAACCTCACCTCACCTCACCTCACAAAAAAATAAAAATAAAAAATAAAAAAATCCAGAATTCATGCCCAGGACACCATACGGTCGTCACGAGAAACATGAACACAGATTGCGTTGGTTTATAGCGCCAGTTCAGCCTGTAACTAAAATGTAGCCAACTTTATATGCCTGTACATTAAACAATGCTAAAGTTAATTGACACGTTTTGGCGGAAAACGTGTTGCACTTTTTAATGAAATTCTATTTATCGAAACCAAGTCTGTTCCTCCTGTGATGATTATTGACACACTCCTAATATAGACAGTCACTGCCACTGACATCACATCAGTCATCAGTTGTAGATTTATATTTAAATGTGCATGCAGGATGGAATTTAAATTTTTAAGATGATTAGAGAACGCATTTATCATGCAGGAACTAAAGGCCAAGGCACAGAACAAGAAGCCTTTGACCAGAAAGGGATTCTTGGAGGCGTTTCTCTTATAACTTACAGAAATAAATCCTCAGGACTGAGCACCAGTTCCCTAGACTCACTTCTTCTCCGGTTCCTCCTCTGCAGCTATTCCACAAAGCCAAAGCACCTCATAGTGGACAATGTCAGTAGGCAGTATTGCAAACATTGCAACCAGAAAACTTAAATCATGTGTGAGACTTGTGGTACGATGTGCTTTCAGTCGGAGATAAACCATTTAAATGATTGGCATGAGAAAGGCTTTTAATATGGCTTCAGTAAATTCAACAGAGTTAAGGGTATTTTTTATGTTGTTCGTTCATGGTGCATTCGTTCAAAAAGACATGATTTTTGCAGGAAGAGACAGAAAGAAAGGACACACTCCAGTACTCTGTTGACGAAGAACACTTGAATATATCCCCAGTGCTAATTATGACTTCACATCTTTTTGATAAATATACTGCCACACCTCACTCTTTCACTCTTGGCATTTGACTCCATAGTGGTCTACAATGGTCTCCCACATGGGCCAGGTTCTTGTGTCTAGATAGGGTGCTACTTTTCATTTCAACCATAATCTTCATTCTCTATGTCATCTCTTCCTCCAATAGAAGATATGGAAGACAGACAGGCTCTCTTTCTCTGCTGGAAGTTTGCCCCTGAATCGCAGTCCTCCTCTGATGTGTATATTTCAAGTTAAGGCTTATTGCATGGCGCAAGAAGTAATAACAGAATTAACAATTATAATTTAAATAGTTCAACTTAAATGAACAGGCAGGCATTAACACAGACATTTTATTCAAAGCATGCTTGCCAACTTTTAAGTACTAAAAAAAAAAAAAAAAAAAAAAAAAAAAAAAAACTCAAGATCAACATCTCAAGACAATCAATAAACATTTCCTCTGTTGTGCTGTCCACACTGTCCTGGTCACAAATATCAAGTTCTTCGTCATTACTGACTTTCATGATTTTTTTTTTCTTGCGAACCGCAGCAGAATGCATAAGATGATCAGTTATTGCAGATATATGCTGTTACATTTTAGACAGTTATAACTAATTCTAGTAATTATACATTATCAACCAGTTATAAAATATAAAAAGCTGTTTTTCTTAAAGAGCCCCTGGTATTTAAAAGGATTCTAATTGTGTTTTGGAGGTTTCCTACAAAAGGTTTACATACATCCATGATCACTTTATTTTATTTTTCATTATATACACTATACTGGTCAAAAGTTTGGGATCAGTAAGACTTGCAATGTTATTTTAAAGAAGTCTCTTCTCCTCATCAAGGCTGCATTTATATGATAAAAAATACAGAAAAAACAGTAATCTTGCAAAATGTTATTGCAATATAAAATAATGGTTCCTATTTTAATATCCTTTAAACTATAATTTATTTCTGTAATGCAAAGCTGAATTTTCATCAGCCATTTTTTTTGGGGGCGGGGGGGGGCTGCAATACTCAAAATATAAATATTTTTTAACTTTAGAATTCTTTGCTATCACTTCTTAACAATTTAACACATTTTTGCTGAATAAAGGTTTTAATTTCTTTCAAAAGAAGAAAGAATAAAAATTGAATGACCCCAAACCTTTGAACTGCAGCTGATATTGTAAGAAAAGATTTCTATTTTAAATAAAAAGTTAGAAAGAAGAATATTTGTTTAAAAAAAAAAAAAAAAAAAAAAAAAATTATATATATATATATATATATATATATATATATATATATATATATATATATATATATATATATATATATATATAATGTGACACTAAAGACTGGAGTAATGTTACAGAAAATTCTGATTTTCATCACATAAATGACCTAGATTTGAATGTGTATTCACAGTAAATTTAACAGTGTTGATTTTCCAGTGTTACTATAAAGTGTTAAAATAAAGTGTTGGATCAACACTGAACAGAATGGGTCTAACACCAGAAGTGTCAGGTTTCAAATAAGAGTTGGTGTTACTTTACATAGTTGCAGACGTCAACTCTCATTCAGAGTTAATCAGGCCACACCTCCATTAACGTGCAGACAGACGTCAATTTTCATCGAAACAGACCACATGCGGACGCCATTTTACTTCGCTGGAAGCGTGGTGGTAAGTCTTTCAATTTAATGTTATATTACAGATACAGACTGTAAATGTATTCTAATTTATAATTTGTATATAATCATTATACTTCAATCACAGATAATTATAATAATGATTGAGAAAGCCAACTAGCTCTGACATTTGCTTCATCCTATGTCATGCCCCTTTATCAACGAATTAAAGCTTTGAATATAACTTCACGTTAGTAGTTTCGTCTGTCATTTCGTGTGTCGCACACAGCAGTCATTTTTATTGATTAAACTCTGATCGTGTTCTTTTCAAAATGAGTCTATAAAGTCTCGCGCGCGCGCGCCATTTTACAGGTGAACTGTGGCACATGGAATTTCTGCAGTCCGCTAACGTTAACAGAAAATATATATATCAATATGGTTATTGGCCTAAAAAAGATTGTTCAGATTTTGTTTTAAGATTCGGCTTGGATTTCTGCTGATCGTTGACCATGCTTCTGGGACCTTAATGGTTTTGAACTGTGGTAACTTGATACGTTTTATGTCGATGTTTGAGCAGCGTTATATGATTTGTTTTTATACAGTCTATGGTCAGACGTGGTTTACGTTAGTTTATTTATTTTAGTGAATTCAAGTACTCAATTACATTTTAAGGAGCAAAAAATGTAATATGTGTAATCGTGGAATATATTGCTGTCTCATTTCGGAGGCTGCGTCCTGGTCGCATTTGAAGGCTGCATACGTCATCGGGGAAGTCTCATTTGAGAAAAGTGGACAATGTCGACAATTAAAACCAATTTACCACAGATATTTTTATGTAAAATGTATCGGCAATAACGAGGTTTGACCATTGGGGCGCTGTACGTAGCGTAAAACTGTATTGCAAGTCTTTCCGGATACAATAGATGAAGAAACCTCGCTTATTTAGACTGCTCGAGGAGGAGAGTGTGAAAGTTTGGACGGAGACGAAAATGGTATCATTTCTCAAAAGTTCCCCTTTTGTCTTGTTAATGAGGGGTTATAACGGATAAAAAGTTAACCTATTTCGATTTAATTGGTATCTTTGCCGTTTTGATAAATTATTAAAGTTGTCTTGATATTTGTATTTTTTTACAATCTTGTTTCAAATTGAGTCTGTGTTTGTAGCAAACCAGTAAGATGTGTTTCTTCCTCTACAAGCCAGGAGTTCAGGTGCTTAATCACAATGATTGTCAAAGCACAATTTCGGAATAGGAAGAAATTCATAAAAATCTCAGAGGCGTGCTTTGATTTATTTCTAGCAGAGGGTGAGTGATATTTAATATCATAATAATTTAATCTATATGTTTTTTATAGCTTTGTCAAATTATAAATAAAACTTGACTAAAATTGGTAAATATTTTGTTTTGCAGTGAAAGAGAAGTTCTCAATTCCAGACGAGCTTGCTGTTACAGTTACAGATGAAACTGGTACAGAGGTGGATAAAGATGTGTTTCCTGATCTAATGTCCACCAGTGGGTTGGTTTTAGTCATAAATGAGTTGACTGACATGGGTGAGTGAAAACAGGACCTGCTGAATGATCTGTATCCCAATTTATGAATGAGTACTGGTAGTGTTTTAATATCTTCAGTGTTCAAATGGCAAGGATCATATTGAGTCTTTTTATTTCAACAACCAATGTTCTGGATTAAAAAATTCTCATTATTATTATTTTTTTTAATTCAGTATTAATATATACTAACATGACATCTATTAACCCCAGTTTTAACATTAACAGGATCTTCCACACCTCAGTCTTCAGTAAGCTTGGATACAGATACACTGTCTCTAACTTCAAAAAGCAGTGAAGAGAGTGACTGGTTTAGTCCAAAACGATTCAGAAAGGATGAAGATGATGATGTGGCATCACAACGAGCACAGGCCAGAGATGTGAGTCCCAGTAGCATTACACAGACACTGGGTGTTTTACTCATCATGATATTCAGTTTCATTAAGGTTTTTTTTGTAATCCCCATATATAATGGTAATATTTTTTAGATCAGGGTCATATTTAAGGGTAATTTAGATGTTACTGCACTATCTTCTCTCATAATAGTATCTGTTAATAATACTCTTTTTTTTTATAGCTGATATAACAAATTCTACAGACAAGACCAGGTGGAGGAAATGTGCTTAAGGAGTATGAAGATACAGGCACAATTAGTGATGACACAAGGAAAGTGATGGTGAACATCTTAGTTGCACACATGATGGAGACAGAAGGGTAATTCTAAAAATATAATTCGCTCTTGCATTATTCAGTTTGTTAGTGATTTTGATGCTCTATAGATTGTGAAGTAGATAGATGTAGTTGGGTGATACAAATTTGTGCAAATTGTCCAAAAAAAAATTCTTTTTTTTTTTTCCTTAAAGTTAGTTTAATTAAATGTTCTTAAACATTTCCTATCAGCGTAAAGTAACATTGAGTGTTCCAATTCTTCAGAAGGGTCCCACATCGACTTACCAAACAGAAGTATGGATTGGGAATTATCACCTTATTTCCCTCACTCAGAGATCCCCAAGGAAGGACTGGATATGTAAGTCATTATCACTGATCGGACATTCAATATTTTGTGCTCAGTTGGAAATGTCTAAAGATGTTTTTATTTTTTATTAAGGGTTAAATTAAGAATTTGTGTCATTTCAACAGGAACATTTCTATGATGGCCAAAAAAACACTGGATTCTTGTCATGGCGCCTCAAGACAGTACAAAGGGGAACAAGACCTTCTGGAAATAAGGAAGATCCAAAAACGGAAGAAAAGGGAGGTCCTTTGCTTGACAGACAGCTATGTTACCAAGAACATCAGCTAGATAATGATCAAAGTGTAGAGGCCATCTCTTTGATGAATCATACAAGTGAACGTGAGGTCATCATGCAGAAGATGAAGGCAACGTTTGAATACAGACAGCGCCTTGTCCATGATCCAGAGGGATCCACCACCATTCTCTCTGTTTTTCCTCGGTTCCTGGACACTAAAGGATTGGTATGGATTTTCTTTCATTTTTTACTAAAATTTAAATGTTAGTATCAGAGAACTGTCAAATGGTCTGCATTGTTGAAACTGGCCACATTATTGTAATCACAATATATTGTAATTTCTTTGTGTTTTCTTCAAAACTTCAGATTTTTCAGGACTTCACACTCCTCTTTGGGTCAGAAACTGCTTCCAGACTTTTGGAAAGGTGGCCGACAGGTTTCAAAGCAAAGGTTATCAGACTAGGAGAAACCTTGACTCCCACTCCACTGCTGAAACGATTACTGTCATCTGCCAAACAGAGCAAAGAAAGCAGCGAGGCACAGGATTCCCCAGGTGAAACCTCCAATGACTTTGCAGTGAAATCATACTATACATACTCATTTTTGTGTAGACATTTAACAAAGTTACTTTTTTTTTCCAGAGTGGGACAGTGATATATCATCCTTCCTTCTACTTTTGCATCTCCTATCACCCCAGGCTTCAGGAAGAAAGAAAATCCAAAGGATCAGTATTTCACAGGCTATTGACCATCTGGTGGTGTTTCACAAAGTAGGTATCTGGTACACTGGTGCCAAAATACAAGGCCTATAAGTGTTACACTTTGAATTGAATATTTATTTATTTTTTACTATTAGATAAACTGTAAAATGATAAATGTAAAATTAATGTAAATATGATCTAAACTAAAATTGTTGTTCGTGCATGTACGGCTTTGATTTGGAGTGCTTCCTGGTCTTTATGATGTGCAATTAAGCTAAAAAGTCTCAAATAAATGTTAACTGATTAAGCTGTACTTATTAATTTATCATTATTATTCAAAGACGTAATTTTTTTCCCCCATTTAGGCATGCAGGAGCATACAGGAACACCTTGAGCTGGAAGAGAATCGTCAGCCATACATTCTTGCCTCGGGGAGCAGCAAGGAAGCCATCAGTCACTACTTCATTGTGGTGGATAAAAAGCTCATCCCCTGTCAAGAATCCTCTTCACTGGCTGCCATTGATGAACTCTTCAAGGTTCATTTTGTTTTCAGTCTCAGTTATGATAGCCATTGCCTATCACTGGGAGTCATGTACTTTTAGGGGTATTGAGTCTGGCCCTGTTTCAAATGAGCTGTTGTCTGACCTTGAAAACTCTGATTTTATTTCAGAGCAACTCCAGATTGATATCTCTAGCGAGGTAATGGTCACACCGTGGGTAAAGTGTCAAGGTACTGAGTATCGCAGTGATCTTGTTGTTTTCTTAGAGTTTGTTGATGATGCACCTGTTTTTGGAAAGATTGTTAAAATTTTTATTAAGGATGGAATTTATTTTTTGGTATCGTGTATGGAATCAGAGTTTATTGAACACCTTCATGCTTTCAGTGTTGTTGAACATGAGCATTGTCTTGTACTCAAAAAACCTGAGGAATTGATGTACTACAAGCCATTTGATTTACAAATGTCCTATGGCAATGACCATCTTTTTTACATTGTCATGGACTGTTATTTGTAATAATTTCATGGCATTTATGGTTTCTTGCTCTGTGCTGAAATAAAGTTTTGAAACCTTGACAGTGACGTTTTCTTCATAGTGATTTTCTAGTTTATTTTAGTTTTTAGGTTTTTTTTTTAGTAGGTAATACAGAACCATAAATAACTCCCGAAAAAGTGTTCTATCAACACCAGGATGGTGTAAATTTTGACCCTTTTATACACCGAGTATATTGTGATTTTCAACACCGGAATAGTGTAGAATTTTTACTCTGTCAGTGTTTGCTACAAAGCTACACCCAGCTCTGTAACAGTGTTGTTTTTATCTGCATTGGTGTTGATATTTCACTCTCTTAGTGTTCACATTTTAACACTATATTGGTGTTGCATGAGGCAACACTTTTGAAAGTGTTAAATTAACACTTTGTGGGTGGTTCTCATATATACACTTTCAAAGTGTTGAAAATAACTCCTATGGTGTTGTTTACCGGATTTCAAATTTACTGTGTTAAAATAGAAAAAATTATTTTGCATCATAATAATAATACTTCACAATATTACATATTTCCCCTGTATTTTTTTATCAAATAAATGCAGCCTTGATAAGCATAAGAAACTCCTGTAAAAATCATAAAAAATTGTTCTGATCACAAACTTTAGACCGGTAGTGTACATTGCAGCATCACTTCTTTCTCATTGTGCCTAATAAAGTTTGTCAAGGAAACTATTTTTCTAAACCTGGTGGAATGTCTCTGTCCCAACACCTCATTCATGAGGACAAATCACAAACCAAACCAAGCTGCAGCAGCGGGATTCCCTATCACACGACTCTTGACACTTACTAAATCGGAGGAAGTTATCCTTGCTAACACAACCACAATGAATCCCAGCAAAGATGTATTTCTCAATTTGCAGACTTTTTTGGGGGTCTTGCAAGGGTGTCACCTTCCCCCGAGGGTCCATTTTGAACTGAATTGTCCTAAAACAAGGAAAAATGTATAATTATTAATTAAATGCTAACATATGGATGCAAATGCTGTAAAATGAGAGAAAACAGCCAAAACAATTATTCTTAAAGATACAATGAACAACTTGGAAAGATGGAGAAAGAACTTGGCATGCTAAAATATACTTCAAAATTCCTAAAAGAGTATATATTGAAAGAATATTAAACGAATTTAAGTGGATTTCATGCTTTTAATTTCAATTGGACATATTAAGAGTACTACACAAGCAAGCACATGCAAGCAGTTAAAACAAATAGACACACTGACCATACTGAATTGACCTCTAAAACTGAAAGCCTATATTTCCGCTAAGAATTACTTAGTATTTTTCTTTTAACTGTTTGGTAACTTATATTTTTCAAAATACTTTCTTTTGTGTTTAGCAGAAGAAAGAAACTCACACAGATTTAGAACAACTTGATGGTGAGTAAATGATGACAATTTTCATTATTGTATGAAATATCCCTTTTAGATTTATACCATTTCAACAGCTTCATGTGTTTAAGAAGAACTTTAAAAAGATGGCTTTGCAAGTTTTGAAATAAAGAAACTGATGAATTTCCACTATTATGATATGCATTTAATTTTACTTTATTTCTCAATGACTCAAATTATTAGTTTGAAGATTCATCTTTACAAATCCATCTTTTGCGTGAGGCTACTCTCCTCTGGTTTTAATCCAAAATATCTTCAATTGTCTGAAGATGAACAGAGCTTTTGCGGGTTTGGAACAACATGAGGGTAAGTGATTTATGACAACATTTTCATTTTGGGGTGGAATATCCCTTTAAATAATTAGTCATACTTACAACTTGTGATTCAGAAGCACAAGATGGTCCGAATAAAATTGGGTACTGCCCCATCCCTAATAAATAAGTGTTTCACAAATCCTGCATTGACCTCACCAAAAATTAAAAAGCAGTCATCAGAAAAATGACTCGAACACAACTTAAGTTTGGGGTTATGCTGCTGTGGTGTTACTGTGAAAATAAATTTGAATCCCTGACTCTTCACATCTTCACGCTTTGGGAGTAAATGCAAATTCTTTCATAGCGCAGAAAACAGCATCTTATAGACATGGTAAAAACACAAACCAAACTTTTCCTCCTGTTAAAGAGCGAGTGTTTGACATGTCATTTTAATGCTGTTAGATATTTGATGTAGTTGACACTTTTATTAAGATTTTTCGGTCCCACTTTATATTAGGTGGCCTTAACTACTATGTACTTACATAAAAAATAAGTACAGTGTACTTATTGTGTTCATATTGTATTGTAAAACACTTGTGCTGCTATTTAGGTGGGACAGGGGTAAGGTTAGGGAGAGGATTGGAGGTATGGGTAAGTTTAAGGGTGGGTTAAGATGTGAAGTATGGGTCAACAGTGTAATTATAAATGTTATTACAGAAATTAAATACAGATTTAATTGCATGTCGTTTTTTTAAATATAAGTACAATGTAAAAACATGTATGTACACAATAAGTGCATTGTACTAAATTATTAATTAAAATATAAGTACATAGTAGTTAAGGTCACTTAATATAAAGTGGGTCCAATTTTTCTAATATAAATCATAAATACTTTGGTTAAAGCTGAAAAAAAGGACCTTCTGTGTCCTCACAGCTATAACAAACTTAGCCACATGGGTAAAATTGTTATATTTGGGGGAAAATAATAATAATAATAATAATTGGGGAGTTATAGATCAACAATATGTTAAAATGGTTTCCTGTGTTTCTTTCTTTCTTTCTTTCTTTCTTTCTTTCTTTCTTTCTTTCTTTCTTTCTTTCTTTCTTTCTTTCTTTCTTTCTTTCTTTCTTTCTTTCTTTCTCCCTCTTTTAGGTATAAGTAACAACCACAAATTAAATCTTAAACCTTAAATCAGACCTTAAAATCCTTAAATCAAATGCATTAGTGTTACTGTTCAGTGCAAAATAACCACAGACATTTTTCAGTAGACTGAATAAATCCATAAATCATAAGTGCATAAATCCAATGTATTTGGACTGAAATTTTAAGTAAAAAGTTTGACTGTTTATTTTATAATTGATTTTTCTTATATATATATATATATATATATATATATATATATATATATATATATATTTCATAGCATTAATGCAGTTTAGCCTTCTGTGGAACAATAAACACATCTATGTTAATTAACAAAAAGACAACAGAACAGGTACAGGGAATAATCATAAAAAGTGCAAAACTCATGACTTCAGTGCATGAAAAATATATATTTTTTAATACTCTAATATTTAGAACTATTCTTTTATATGGACTCAGTAATTTAAAATGTTTTAAATTCACGTAAAATATGTTTAAACATGAGAGAAAAGTAAGCCTAAAAGTTAAAAAAAAAAAAAAATATATATATATATATATATATATATATATAAGAGCCCACCACATGGGGGCAGTCCATCCAAATAACCACACTTGTGGTCCTTGAGCTTAATCACTTGTCTACTTACAGGATGTATTTTCTGCTTCTGGCCCAAGTGTTGAAGTGGGTATATGAAGACACTAAGTGTGTTTTGATTACCCAATGGCACAAACATAGTGTGGTAAAATTATTATTCAGTCCCTTACCGAGTCCCTGCGTAATAGACAGCATCATTTCATTGTGGTGCTTCTAATTAAATGATAAAAAGCAGTTTCAAACATTTTACAAAATACATACTAATTTCTGACAGGCCCTTGAAAAGAGTTTGTGAGCTGCCTCCAGATTTATTGTTGGTTATGTCTATTATACTCATTTATGTTTTTTTGGTTTCATGTACCTGTTGGTACAAGCTGTACTTAAATCGTCAACGCTTTGTTTTTCTTTTCCTGACATTAAAACAGTAATGATAGAATGCTGAAAATATAAATGCACATTTTCAAGTTAGTCTGTGTCTGCGTTAAAGACTGTTTCAAACTCTTGTTCTTTTGTTACAATATAATGTAACAACTGATCATTTTCATCCTCTTTGGTAGCGTATAGCACTCATTGTGGTGAGTATTTATCTGCAAGTTACAAGTTTGTAAGCTGCAAGTTTGTAAGTTACAAGTTGGTAAGGTTCAGTCACTTTTTATTTGTTTGTGAAACTGATTCAAGAAAATACAATGATCAAGATAGATGATTAGAGAAATAACTGACTGAGCATATTTTTGCAGATAGTGTACATTATGAAGTACAGTGGCCTTTAGCTGTCACAGGATGTGAGAAGCGGTCTGTTGTTTATGTGTGAGTTCACACTTGAATTGTCTTGTTGGGCGCTCAGGTTACATTTCCGGCTAAGAGAGTTTGGCTTTAAAACCACAAATGTTTCCAGTGTTCTTTGTGAGTGTCCTCTTGCGATTGTGTGAACTGCTGTATCTTATTTTATCTGCTCAACTTTGAAGTACAAATCATTTGACTTCTACTGCGAGTATTAGTAGTAGTAGTAATAAACTAAAGTAAATAATAATCACTATTATTAAAATTAGTAAAATGATAATTTTACTGGTTAGCAACTCTAGTTATTGCTATTTAGTCATCATTTTCCAAACCATATGTCCTATGTAGGGCCACAGGGATGTTGTAAGGTAATGTAATGTACATTTTGCTCTCAACACTGAAAGCTGGTAAGAAAGACTGGAAACCACAACCTTGTGAATTCTATGTGCAGTTTGTGAGCTTCTCGCATAGAGCACATGACTGGAATAGCACACACACACACACACACACACACACACACACACACACCCACACCGACACACACACACACACACACACACACACACACACACACACATACAAACTTGTATATAAGGGGACTGTAACTAAACAAAAGAAAACAATTCCAGCCCTTGCTACAGCCTGTGTATCACAGACCTTTAGCAAAAACACCTCCCACCACAGTCAGCCAATTAAAAAAATAATTGACTCTCAGAATGAAGATCTTCACATTTATCAGTCACAAAGATGGAGCAAACAAAAAACACAGTCATCACACTTGTAGGTCCATATCTATCTATCTGTTTTTCTGTCTGTCTACCTGTCTGTCTGTCTGTCGGACATGCTTTTAAGTTTTAAGCATCGTCAGTCCGTATCTATCTACCACAAATGTCCAGTGGATTGAAAAAGTAAACAGATTAAACTAAGTAATCAGAAAATGTTAATTCTGTCTTATAAATTGTAAAGGAAACTAAAAAAAAATAAATACTTTTATTCCTATTTGAAATTTAAGATGAAATTTAGTGGAAAACATTATTTGAAGTTTTTTGTTTAAACTCTCTGAACACTTCAAAGGAGCTTTAAACTACTGTCTTTGTTTTCTTTTAAAGAAAGCTCTTATCTAATTCTCAGTTATAAAGATGACAATCTTAACCACAAATGTTTCCATCTAGTTTACTGACTGTGTGCATATGAAATAGAAATACAAAGGATAGAGTTTGGTTTGTGTCTGTAAATGCGTGTGTGGTGAGAATGTGGTGAATTTGGTTTGCTTACAGTTTCTGCAAAGGCTTGATTTGCAGCTGAAAACTTTCTCTACACCTTCTGATGGATAAGTGTCAATTATAGACTGGTAGTCAAGTGGTTAAAGCTCTGGGATGAACTTTATACATTCCAATCCCAAAATGAGAAAAAAAGAGTCAATTTTAGACCTATTTAAGTCTACAAGAATGTGTAACTAAGTTAATGGATTAAATTTAGAACCCACTGATACTGTATTTTCAGGGCCATCTCAAGCCATTTTGACACCCTAGGCAAAATCTCTATTAGACCCCCCCCCCCAGATTTAATATTATGTTCAAAATAACAAAAAAAAATATGTAAACACTCAAATCTTAAATAGCCACATTGATACATTTCCAAATCATATTTGTGTGTATATAATTTATACATCTGCAACAAGGAGGCTGATGCAGTATTAGAATCCATTTGCAGATGTTTATTAGGGAAAGATCTTAGAAACAGAGTCCTTAAAACAGGTAGAGAGTCAGTACCATAATGGCAGTCTGAGATTTCAACATACACAAGGGGAATCCAAAAGGCAGAGATGAGTAGGCAGGCGAATGCGTCAAACAAGCATCAGTCCAATCAGGCATTAAATCCAATGAGGCAATCTAAGAAGCAAAAACAGGCAGTCAGAATAATCAATGGGAACCGTCAGTACTCCGGTGAGGGCTCCCTCTGCTGGTGTGGCATTACAGAATCTCCCTCCCTATAAGTATCTCCTGGCTCTCAACAAGGAGGTCCCTGTGGTCGTGGCGCTGGCTCAATTAAAGTCCTCTGTGAGAGAGGAATACAGAATGTCACTGGCAGCTTTTGTCTTTAAGAGACCTTGTGTACGAAGCACATTTGTGTTTGACTCACGAGGGCGAAGGATGCGCTCACTGTTGCATTCGCGAAACCACTAGAGCAGAGGTCTGTACTCGAGCTTTTTGCCAGCATTTGCATGAGCGTATTCGCCTCTCGGGGGAGTTGAACAAGCTTAATGCGATGCATTCGCGGCGGATTCTGTTCTTGCCTGATTCTTGAGGGAATTGTTTGAACAGAGTGTGTATGAATCTCAAATGAGAGATAGCCACGCTGCGAGATGTGATTGCATTGAGAATGCATGATTCTCTTTGAGAATTTAGCGCCTCTCGCCCATGTTTCGGGTCTCGCGGCTGCCGAGGCAGTTAATCAGGCCGATCACGGGTGTTGTAGGAGGGGCAAGGAAGGCATCTGATGATAGATGCTTTTTCTTCCAGAATTCGTTTTTGTTTTTATTTATTTTACAGAATAGGAACTGTGTATATTGTGGGTTTACATTAAGTGTGTAGGAGGCTCCTGATTTGAAAAAAAAAGGTACATTTTTTTTTTAAGTTGTTAGGCTCTTGTTTGAGTCTCCTCATCCTCTCAGCCCAGATGTGTTGCTCTCTGTTAGGCTTTCTGATCAGCCTGGTTGGTCCCCTCCATTGAAGGTTGTTAGCTGAAATCACAGTTCCCAGTGCTCTTTCAACAGAGCTCAGTAGCCCCTCATCTGTGGGCCTTTGGTCCGATTACGATACTTAGGAGCAAGTCTTAGTACTCTTAGATTTGTGCTTCTGAGTCGTTGGCAGGAAGCTTTGCTTGGACAGAAATATTAGTATGTAGGCTTTATTGAGTGCTTCACTAATTGTGTCTAGCATTTAGTAGTCAGGTCTCCTCTCGTTTTAGAGAGTCATTATGTTGAGACTGGCACTCTTAAGAGCTCCTCAACCAGGTTGGGTGTTGTTAGGCTTCCTCGTTTAAGAGAGTTATCCTGCTGAAGCCTCCACTCCTTATAGCTCTGCTAAGACAGCACTATTGGTTTGTAGGCTCCTTTTTTTGTGAGCCTCACTAACTGTCTTTAGTGCTGAGTGTTGTCAGGACTCCTCATACTATAAAGAGTCGTCATCTTGAGGCATCCATTTTTAAGAGTTTCTTCAATAGGGTTGAGTGCTAGGCTTTCTCTAATTTATGAGAGTCATTCTTCTGAAGCCCTCACTCATCAGAGCTCCGTCATGGGCAGGGATATGAGTTGTAGGCTCTTTCTTTGAGCCTCGCTAACTGCCTCTGGTGCCAGATTGTAGCCAGGTCTCCTCACATTTTAGAGCGTCCTTATGCTGAGACCTCACCTCCCAAGAGCTCCCCTACAAGGGTTGAGCATTGTTAGGTTTCCTCTCATTTTAGAGAGTCATCCTGCAGGAGCCTCTACTCTCCAGAGCTCCACTTAGACAGTACTATTGGTATGTAGGCTCCTTTTTGTGAGCCTCGCTAACTGTCTTTAGCGCTTTCACGCTTTAGAGATTCGTTATGCTTAAAATTCCACTCTTAAGAGCTCCCCTACCAGGGTTGAACGGTGATAGGTTTCGTTTCATTTTAGAGAGTCAATCTGCTGAATCCTCCACTCCCTAGAGCTCTGTCTAGGCAGTAAGAGGAGTGAAGGCTCTTCTGTTCTGAGTCTCACTAACTGTCTTTGACACTGAGTGTGGCTAGGTCTCCTCTTGTTTTAGAGAGCCGTTATGCTGAGGCCTCCACTTTTAAGAGCTCAAACTAGGATTGAGTGTCTAGGTTTCCTCTCATTTAAGAGAGTCATTCTCCTGAAGCCTCCACTCTCCATAGCTCCGCTTGGACAGTACTATTGGTAGGTAGTCTCTTCTTCTTTTTGACAGCCTCACTAACTGTCTTTAGCGCGTAGAGTGTAGTCAGGTCTCCTATCGGTTTAGAGAGTTGTCATGCTGAGGCCTCCACTCTTAAGAGCTTTTCTAAGAGGGTTGAGTGTTAGGCTTCCTCTCGTTTAAAGAGTCATCCTGCTGAAGACTTTGATCTCAGAGCTCCACCATGGCCGGTGATATGAGTTTTTAGGCTCTTTCTTTAAGCGTAGGCTATTTTATTTTATTTTGAGCCTCGCTAACTGCCTCTGGCGTTGAGTGTAGCTAGGTCTCCTCTAAGTTTAGAGTTGTTATGCTGAGACCTTCACTCTTAGAGCTCCGGACTTTGGCGAGGGAGTTAGTCTATGATGTTTGGAGCTTGAGCCTGCCGTAAAGCCTAGCAGTTTCACTGGTAGGGATGCTGTTCCTCAAGTCCCTACTTGGGGACACAGTTACCTAGGCACTTATCCCTCAACATGGCGGCGTTGGTATACCGTACCCAAAGCACCCTCTATAGGGCGCAGCATGGAGTTCCCTTTCGAAAAGGGAACATCTCAGGTTATGCATGTAACCATGGTTCCCTGAGAATAGGGAACGAGACGCTGCATCTCTGTGCCATGCTTCGGCATCATGCCGTGTCTCCTCAGACAAAAAAAGAGGATGATGTGTTTTACAGGTGGCCTTTTATATCCGCAGTCACTCATTTGCTTACATCATAGGCTTCTGACTGCCAATGTCAAGTTCATTGTCATTATCTCATTCATGCTTCAGACACAGGTCACGCTAACAGCGTTCCCAAAGCGCCCTCTAGAGGACACAGCATCTTGTTCCCTATTCTCAGGGAACCATGGTTACATGTAGAACCTGAGATGATTTCTTGGTAAACGGGTGCAGTGACTTTGGTTTTGGACCAACACCGGCAGATGACATTGCATCCTAAATCATCACAGACTGTGGAAACTTAACACTGGACTTCAGGCAACTTGGGCTATGAGCTTCTCCGCTTTTCCTCAAGACTAGGACCTTGGTTTCCCTATGAAATACAAAACTTGCTATCATCTGAAAAAAGGACTTTGGACCAATGGCAACAGTCAATTTCTTCTTCTCCTTAGCCTGGGAAGATGCCTCTGACATTGTCTGTGGTTCATGAATGGCTTAACAAGAGGAATACTACTACGACAACTGTAGCCAAATCCCTTGACACGTCTGTGTGTAGTGGGTCTTGATGCCATGACCCCAGCCTCAGTGCATTCCTTTTGAAGTTCTCTAAAATTCTTGAATCCAGTTTGCTTGGCAATCCTCGTAAGGCTGCGGTTCCCTCGGTAGGTTGTGCATATTTTTCTTCCACACTTTTTTGTTCAACTTAACTTTCTGTTAACATGCTTGGATACAGCACTCTGTGAAGAGCCAGCTTATTTGTACTCCTTTTGAAGGGTGTCAATGATTGTAAGAGACCATTTTGAAGGCTCAGGAAACCTTTGCAGGTGTTTTGAGTTAATTAGCTGATTGGCATGTCATCATATTCTAATTTGTTGAGATAGTGAACTGGTGGGTTTTTGTTAAAATAACCAAAGACTTTAACTACTTCATTCTGCGTGCATTGAATTTATTAAATACACGAGTTTCACAATTTGAGTTGAATTACTGAAATAAATCAACTTTTCCTTGACATTCTAATTTATTGAGAAGCACCTGTACATATAAAGGGCAGAGTGTCACATTATTTAAAGGGGGAGTTCACACGTCAAAGAGTAACAAAGGACTAAGTAGCCTGGCTGAATTCGGATTACTTTTATGTCATTGATCAGGCATTTATGTGTAGTTTGGTGTAAAAAAGTGTTTAATAGATTGGACTGAAATTCTGCAAAAACTGACACTTTAAATCAACATTTCGTACCAAAAAAATAAAAAAATAAAAAAAAGATTGTGGTTTATTAGCATAGATTAGGCTTAGATATACAGATATATATGCATGGTTTTGTATGTAATATCTATGTGCAACAACATTATTTACAAACATGGAATGCATCCTACATATATGAACTACTGGTAATTTTATAGTTGTCTGGATTGACATAAGGATGAGTAACAAACAACATTTTTCATATTTTCTCTTGTCATCTCTAAAAACATTGATTCTTAAGGAAATACTTTTTTTCCAGTAGAAATTCAGCACATTGGAGAGCTCCCAGTGTTGAACTCACAGATATCTACTTCATAGATTCTACTTCATGCAACATTTCTTTTATATAGACAGGCTTGACCATGCAATGCTCTAAACATCATCACAATAATTTTAAAATGAATTAAAAATTTGACAGAGAGCCAATGTAAAGAAATCAATATTGGGGTTACGTGAGAACTCTTTAATGACTTGGTCATCAAAGCTTAGCAGCTGCATTTTGAACCACTTGTAAACATTTGAGGGATGAATTACTAAAGGCTGGTTCACACGGCAGGATAATTAGGCCGATTTTAGCCCCGATTCATCCCTTCCGACAATCTTAGGATTCTCCGATTATCGTAAAATAATCTGATCAAATATTCCTGCCGTGTGTGGTGTGTTAAGACTGCTCTCCTCTGCTCGGAAGAATGTCAGGACTGCTCCGATCTCAAATCAGGGATATCCAACATATTGGATTTATTTGGCCCGATTTCTTCTTGTATGTGGTGTCCCCCGAGGACAAACAATCACGCAGCCTGTGGACTGTGGCATGTAGCCAATCAGAAAGGGAGGTGACGAGACGGTGAGGAAACAAAATCAAAACAGCCGGCGTATATAATATAACAAATACAAATAAAGTCGATGGGCATAACTACATCCATAACTGCAGTCCACCAGAGTACATGGAAACGAATATATGAACGTTTATATCAACGGTAATTAATCTGTGTAGTACGTAACAACATTTCTATGAGATAAAACAACAACTTACCTCCATATCATAATGTAGCAAGTATAGTCCATGCTCGCGTTGTCTCCACCTCTTTGACCATCGCCTTTTCTTGTTTTTCTTATGTTTTTTTTCTGTTAAAAACAAAGCACAAACTATGGCCACTGCATCCTCTTCGTCCGCAATGATTGTTTACTCTGAAGTCACATTGAATCTCGAGGGATTTTGCGAGATTTCCCGTCTGACCTGGGAATGCTTGGGAGTCAAATCGGTTCGTGTGTGATGTGTTGATATTGCCCTGTGGCTGCACACCACACAATGAACGACCAAAACTGTTAGACCTGTGATTTTTTATCGCCGTGTGTGGGGACTTTTAAAATCGTCCCGTGTGAACCAGCCTTTAGACAGGTAGAAAAAGAGTTGCAATAATCAAGGCAGGAGGATACAGGTTCTGTTCATGAGGTATAATATTGAACTGTTACTGAGAAAGACCTATCTGATAAGTATGATGTAAACCATCTCAAGGCTGTTCCAGAGATACTAACCTGCTATCTAAGCCTCTTAACTAATATACAGTGATCAGTGATTAGTGTGTAATGTTGTTTTTAGAGTATAAATAATTCTAAAGTTCAAAGTTCAATGCCAAGCGAGATATTTTATTTAACAGAGTTCGCCTACAACGAACGACCCGTTTGGACTACATCCCTCTACTTCCTGCAGTAATGACGTCACTAAAACAGTTTTTTGACAAACCTCCGCCCACAGGAATACACAAAAAAGGGGGCGTGGTCTTGTTGCGCTCTGACGGAGAAGAGGAAGAGTTGCGTTTGTGATTGTCACTTCTCCACTTCTCTCCAAGAAAAACTTCAAGGACAGACTGAAATTCTTTAGGAAGTACAAGGATTGGACAGCCGAAGACTGGTGCAAAGTTATTTTCTCCAACAGTTTTTGACATCTGGAAAATTGAAGTTCAGAAAGAGAGAAAAAAGGTGAATGCTACCATGAGTCCTGTGTGGAATTGCTTTTCAACCAAAAAAAGAGAGTAGGCTCTCTCATAATTCTGACCAAAAATACAAATAAATAATGGTATCAAAAAGACCTGTAAGAGTGATTTCTTTCAATGATCCATGAGCAGTCTGGTGATGATCTGTGCATTTTCCAGCATGATGGAGCACCATGTCACAAAGCAAGAGTGATAAAGAAGTGGCTCGAAGTTCATTACATAGAAATTTTGGATCTGTGGCCAGGCAACACCCCACATTTAAATCCCATAGAGCAGTGGTTCCCAACCTTTTTCAACTCGCGGCCCACATTACCAAACACATTTGTTTTCGCAGCCCACTGCAAAAAAAATTAACTGACCCCGCTATTGTTGAGTTAACAACTTAGTACTCAGAAGCTAGATTGTTAACTGTCTTTATTAAATGAACTGGCAATGAACAGAAAATAACTCGGACTGGCACCGCTCAGCAAAACGGGAAAACCAGATCGAGGCAGATCTCAGCAGAGGAGCAAGCAGTCAAGAAGGAACACGTTGACAGCCATTTATGCATGTTTGAATTTGTTGTTCTGTAGCATATGCAGCAAAAATATGTAAGATAAATTGGTGGTTTATTCGTAAACCAATCAGTGAGCTTGAATAGTGGAAGCATGTAGTTGAAGTTTAATATTTATTTTTTGTTATTTATTTATTTATATTAAATTATGTTATTATGTTATGACTTAGACATTTTTACATATATTAAAGATATTATTATTTATTTTAATAGTAATTGGCGGCCCACCTGCAATACCATCGCAGCCCACTAGGGCTGAAAACTACTCCCAAAGAGAATCTGTGGTCAGTCCTCAAAAAGTGAGTGGACAAGCAGAAGCCCACAAATTGGGATCAACTTTGAGAACTAATAAGGCAAGAATGGATCACCATCAGTCAGGATTTGGCCCAGAAGTTAATATCCAACATGCCAGAGTGAATTGCAGAGGTAATGAAGAACAAGGGTCAACACTGTATATATAGACTCGTTATATATTTTTGCCATTAAAACCCTTTTAAATGTCTGATATGCTTATCATTTGTTTTTCGGTATACAATAGAAACATGAAAAAAAAAAGTTAACATTGAACTTTTCTTTATAGTTTGAAGTTGGTCATGATTTATTTATCTTCACTTGTGTTATTTCACTTTTTATTACATTGTTTCATAATTAAATGTAGCTTATTTTAGCCCTGTGGAAATTTCTCAGTGTCACATTAACCACAATATAGAGCACTAGCAGTAGTTAATTTAGCTTCTAACTTCTCTCATTCAAATATGTGCACTTTGTCCAAAATACAAAACCACACAAAAGACTAATGGAAACATTTGTGCTTGGTGACCAATGATCCACTTAGAGATGTGAAATGAGAGTTTCATAACAAGTTGCGAATGTGAAGTGTTTGTAAGTGGTCTGGATGAAAGACTTGTGGGTTTCCTGTTTTTAAATGTATAGATGTTGAATTGAACCCATTACAATAAAACAAAGAACCTTGTGAATCTTTGACCCTCATAACAGGCATAAATTGATTGAATGAATTTGAAATGTAAAGTGCAAAATGTCTCAAAAAAGGATGCTTATCTGTATGTCTAAACCAAAGATAGTTAAAAATATCAATTAAATAAACTTAAGTTGTCTTGAACATTTCCATTTTTATTAACCAATCAGATGCCTGATCAAAATCCAAATCACAGCAAAAAAGTTTAAAAGGAAACTGGTGACTGGTTAAAAATGCTCTAACTTTTAATATTTCCAAACAACAGCTCAATTTACTACCAACCTCTCATGACGCAGACTATTTTAGGTAAAACTTTCCATTGCCATGAACCAATCAGATAAGAGTTGACGTCTGCATTAAGACCCTCGCCAGACTTGCTTATTCACAACACTGACTGAGATGGAGAGGCCAAGACTTGTTCTTATCGCACTCATGTGTAAGATATATATATATATATATTTTTTACTTTTTCGGCTAAATGAAAATGGCACTACTGTGAAATTTTTTGAATAATAGTACAATTTAAAGTGCTTCATAAAGCTATTTTGTGATTTTACAGTTTTACTGTTTCATCAGAAAATAATCTATGGAGAAGAAGTGGAGATGAAAGTCAGACCAGGAGACAACATCACTCTCTACTGTAATCGCTCTCTAACTCTTGGTTCCAACATTTTATGGATAAGAAACTGCTCTCATGAAAATCAACCGTCTCTCATAATAGATTATAAGAAACTGGACGTGGAGATATTTCAGCGATTCAGCTTTATCCACAACCCCTATAATAATTCTTATGATCTACATATTACTAACATCAGTGGGTCTGATCTGGGACTGTACTACTGTAAAAAAGTAGAGAATAAGGTAAATCAAGATGAAAAAGGCATCCTCTCAAGAACAGAAGTGAACTATTATGGAAACCAAATTCGTCTCTCTCTGGAAGGTAAGAAAACACTTCTGTTAGTCATTATTACATCATTGTTTGTGTAATTCCGGAAAACTTTACCTTCTCAGTGAAGTGACTTTTTAAAAAATAGTTTTTATTAATATTCATTGATAGATTTGTGTTTATTTTTTGTTAAGCAAATTCCTGCTCGGAACACTCTGCACCTCCTGACTGTCTGCTCTGCTGGACGATGCTGTTCAGTATGAGTCTGGTGTGTGTTGTCCTCTCCTCCATCTGTGTGTTCTGCTTCTTTTGTAAGAAAACTACAGGTAATCATTTGCTAATACACAATCTTTGTGTTGCCACTTTTTTATTATTTTTATTATACAAAACAGTTTTGTAAATTATGATTCTTTGGCTTAGCAAGGCCTGCACACAAAATGTAATAATAAGGTTAGAAACTGAAGCATAATACATAACCACAACTACTTGCACTTTAAAGCATTTATGTATGTAAGGGATGATCTACTTTAACAATCCATTGCAGATGCTGCGACAGATCAGAAGGATAAGTTAAAAGGTAGAAATACAGCTGAGGTATGAATAATATGATCATGCACATTCATTACATATATTGGCTCTTTTTCTAAAAACTGAAACATTAATGAATTTATTTTAATTTCAGTGCGTGGATGAAGAGGTGTGTTATGCATCTTTAGACGTGATCACCAAGAGACAAAAACAACGCAAGACAAAGCGAGTGCAGAGTTCTGACTTCAGTACTTACGCTCAGGTCAGAACACAAACTGAATAGACCTCAAACAGAACTGAGGTGGATTCTGAAACTTTCCAAACATAAAAAAAAATTGCAGGTTTCATTGTTATGTAAGATCACATGTAATTAGGACTTTTTACCATTACTTCTGAATGTAAAATATATGTAATTCCAAACTTGGATACTTTTCACAATGTTTTTTTTTTTTTTTTTTTTTTTTTTATGAGCTAATAAATTAAAATCTGTAATTTTGTTATTCTGGTACTGCTCTGGCTTTGTTTATTTTATTATTATTATTTTATAATATTCTTTTACCTCTAATAAAACTGCTTTAGGACAGTCTTTGTGGACACACAGTGATGATCTGAATAACAGGATGTGGTTTTCGGTGTAAAGTGATGCTTATTTTAAGGTGTATATTTCTGTTAAACTGAATGACTGCAACATTTATCTGACTCAGCTTTGCAATTAAGCCCAATTTCTATAAAACACACTCCATGCTGGTAAAGACAGTGTGTTTGGATAACAGAATGTGACAAGTAAACAGACAGTCTTAAAATTAAATATCTTTCATTCTATAAAGAAAAAAGTTAGATGCCCTCTTTAGTTACTTCTCATTAGCAATAAAAACTTTTTTTTTCCTTTTCATTTTATTACTTTCCTTCAGACAGGTGCATTATATACTAATTGTGCATACATTTTGCTGGTTAAAATCAAATTAAAATCAAATCAGATTTTAATCAAATATTCAAAGCATCAGAGTTCTTCAAAGAGCTCTTCAAAGAGGTTTTACTCAATCACTGTTTTTTCTCAAGAAAGGGTCTTGTTTTATTCTAATTTAAAAAGATATGAATCTTAAGCTCAGAATTTTCATTTAGTTTAGTGCTTGTGTGCTTATGAGAGAAATAGGAAAGGAAATAAGTAGGACAGGGGTGGATGTGAATAAATGCTTATGTGGTGAGTTTGTGGTAAATTTGGTTTGTATGCATGTTTGCAAAAGCCTTAATTTCTTTAGACCCTGGTGGATGAAGAAGTATCACATTTACTGCATTTCTCAGAATGAATCACAAAGAGCAGGTTTCAGTTTTTGCTAGACAGCATTTTGTACACTTCCTATTACTTTGGTAATGCACACCACGTGGCAATTCAAATGAGGTTCACATGAAGATTATCTAAACTAATATGTGCTCCTCTACCTGTAAATTTACTTTGCCACTATGTTTAATGGGATTACATTGTATAATTTCACTTTATCTTTCCATTATTTGTCTAAAAGCGACTTAATTTGGTGTTCAGGGCTGCGTTTCCCAAAAGCTTTGTAAGCCTAAGACGTTCGTAAAAACGATCTTACGACTGATTTTAATATTACGGTCTGTTTCCCAAAAGCATCGTAACTAGCACTTGAAAATCATCGTAGATATACGAGTGCTCTGTCTGGGGTAATCGTAAAAACCCTAAGTGCATCGTAAGAAGACATATTTATGCGGTCACCTGCAGGACAATCGGAAGAGTGCACCTTTAACACTATTCAAGTGCAATGGGATTATAATAGCCTATAAAGTTTTGATTTTACTTTATTGTACACTTTAGTAATCGTTTTTACATTAATTTATAAATGAAATAATTCCAAAAGGACAGGAAAAATAGCAATAAACATCTAAATTAAATGACTGAAAAAAAGAAATGAATAAAATTAGTAATGTAGGAAATATGCTTCAAAGACTGGGGGGGAAATCTTTCAATGACTTGCTGACGTGGACGAAAACTATATTGGACCCGGAAATAACCCCTCTCTCTCTATATACTGTATATAAAGTATATTAACCTATATATTATTATGTAAGGTTTAATATTATACATTATAATATAATATTGTATTGTATGATATTGTATTGTATTATATATATATAGTTATATCCAAGTATTATATATATATAGTTATATCCAAGTAGTCTGTAGCATTAGGTTAACATTTCTATAAACGATTGTGTACTACAATTACAAGCCATACATTTGAGGAAGCTAGGTTAGGTGGTGCTGTAATGATGACAAACCTAAAAATGCCTACAGTGTAAAACTGGTGGTACTGATGTATTAAGTATAAAGGAAAACAGTTATCTATAACTGTTTTATATATATATATATATATATATATATATATATATATATATATATATATATATATATATATATATATATATATATAAAGGACTCATAATTTGTTGATCTTTATCCTTAAAAAAAATATAGAATTGATTTTATGTTGGACAGAAGAGTAAAACACTTTTTGCAGAAACTACATTAGCGCCACCTACTGGTCATTTTAATGACATGGCCTAAAACACACAAACATGCCCACTTAAGTTCCCCCATAAACAACAATACATAAATATGTTGTCCCCTTATGTATTCTCTTGTCACTTATCTTTAACCTATCTTTTAGGACTTTAATGATTTGCTGAACACAGTTAGGGATACTGAACCAACTGAATCACGTCAACTGATATGACTTATTTATTTGCTGTGTAACTTTGACATAGAAATGTGCTTTGTGTATGTGGAATGTAATAACAAGCATTAAATTGACATGTTTTAGACATTTTTAACATTTTTACAAAAGCAAAGCTAAATTGCCCCCGTGGCCATAGTAAAACTAAACACACTGACGGATCTGGGCCGGGTTTCCCCATAATGATTGATCTTAGCGCTTAAAACCGTTTTCTACCAGTCATTTTACTATCGTTCGTTGTTGTTTCACGTGTGTTTCCCAAGAATGCACTTAAAGCAATCGCACGTAGCTCTGCTTTAAGAGCTACTTAGGAGTCGCTATCCGTTTGTCAAGTGCTGAAACATCACCAATGTCTCGTAAATATCCTGGAGAGTCTTCATTTTCTTCCAACATTTGAGCTACTGAGGGCACAGTAGATTACTTTTATTTTTGAAGATAAAATACCTCAAAATCTACCTTAATACTTTTTATGTCCTTTTATGTCTGCCGGAGTCTCTCCTTCATCCGTGTCTGACTCCTGTTAAAACATGTTTGGCTCAATTCTCTTGCTCTCAGTCTTGTTGCTTCTACCAGCTGTTTACTACAGTTGGCATGCAAAGCAGAGATGTATATGCAACATCCTCTTCTAGGATGGGGCAGGAATGTGCAGCTTATTTGCATTTAAAGTTACACACACCAAAACAGCTCTTTTTTTTTAAAGACACACCCTCAAAAATGACATTTTCCATGTTATAATAAATTAAATATGGGGTATTTTTAGCTGAAACTTCAAAGACACATTATGGGGACACCAAGGACCAATTTTACATATTGTGAAAAGGGGCATAATTGGTTCCCTCTAAATAATTTAAAACCATGCCAACCCTAGAACTATTAATTTTCCTGAGGTTGCTGTTTTGATCTCAAAGTTTTTGTTCATCTCATGTTCTTGATTTTAGCTCAAAACACTAGAGAAAAAAAACCCATTGAAAAATACAACAACAACAACAATAATAATAATAATAACAAACAACTTTTTTGTTTTTTTACAAATTTATTTTGGCAAAGTTCTCAATAACATTGGGTTTTTAATAAAAAATATTGAAAATGGTGTTGTGGATTCATGAATTTTCTCATTTAAAGAATTACTTGTTTAAGACTGATAAAGAAATGAATATTAGATATTCTTCAGAAAATTTGAAAAATGAATTTCTTGTAATACACACTATTCTAACAATTATGTAATATATTGAATTTAATTACATTTTATTAAATGTGTTGAGAACCAATAGAAATTCAGCACAATGGACAGCTCCCACTGCTGAATGGACTGAATAACCGATATTTGCTGAATATTTTATAAAGTATATGAGGCCATTCCTCCATAATGTTGAGTTAGAATTAAGTAAACCCTCATCTGCAGCACCTTACAGACATAGCTAGAAAGCATATTCAGCTTTTATCTGACAACAATGAATCACATATAAATCACTGCTGTATTTGGCCTCTGGAGGTTGCATATGAGGATGTCTCATGTCACCATTGAGAATGTCTTGTATCTGAAAATTAACCATTATAAAATTGACTGTTATTCCTCATGAGGCCAGGATTACTGTAAATTTTGATAACTTTGGATGTGATAGTTACACGTCTGAAATTAGTAGAAACATCACATACAGTATGCAGCTAACAAATGCAATTGACACCCAGCAAGCACCTGCAGAGTTTCTCCAAAAAAAAGTCACTGAGCTAGCACATGGATATTATCAGATAGTTATGTACCTAGGAACTGCAGAAGAACACAGCTAGCCTCAGATAGCTGTATTCAAGTAAACCCGTCCTGTCATAACAATGGCTGGAATATAACCACCCCCAGATGGCTATGCTAATGAGGTCCCCAATCCACATCAGTCCCACAGTAGACAATACACAGCTAGCCTAGATAGCCTTCCTACAGAGATGCCCAGTCCACAGAGAGCGGGCTATCTGCTTACAACCCTAACAGGAGGGATATCACTGTCTAGGCAAGGGATCATGGAGTCTGCTACTTAAAGACCCTAAAAAGGGTAGCAATGTGCCTAGGAAGGGCTACAACAAGAGAGACTGACTGAAACTACTCAGACCACAAAGAGTGGGCTGTCTACTTACAACCCCAAAGACTCGAGACAGAACTGTCTAGGTAAGGACTCAAGAGGCCATTATTTGAAACTCCAAGCAGGTGAGAAATCACTGAGCTAGTACATAGTTATCCTCAGATGCCCATTCTGTCATATAATGGTTGGAATATAACCACCCTCAGATGGCTATACTAAGGTCCCCAATCCGTGTCAATCCGACAGTATGCTAGCGAAGCACCATGTCATGGACCAGAAGCTCACAAGAGGGAGATCTGGACCATTAGTAAATTATTTGTTAAAGAGCAGACACAAAGATGATTAGTTCAAGATCAAAGCCTGATGTAAGCTGTAGCTATAACAGTAGAGGGCTGGACACAGCTATCTTTGAATAGCTGATCACTCAGTTAAGGCTGATGCCCAGAAGCCAAGACCATGGAAGTGGGCCATCTACTTAAAACCCTGAAGGGGAGACAGCACGATCCCTAGCCAGGCTAGAACATAGCCTAATACTGCCATATTCTAGGGCATAACTATCCACAGACAGCTACATTCTGAGCAGGGACTATTCACTTAAAGAGCTAGGGTTAGTTGTCCACAAGTCGTCAAATAAAGCACGAACATTCATAATAAAATGCGGCACACATGGCTCTGAGGGGTGAATAAATGTTTTCTGTAGTAAATGAATGCGTATTTGTAAGAAAAATATCCACGTTTCAAATGTAATACCTTTCTCACACTTCTTATCTGTCATAGGCGGAAGCAGTTCTGGCAGATGTCGTACTATGAAAGCTCAGTGTAAGCAGCTCTGAGATATGCTAGTCTCACAAGTTTGCTTATAGTACCAAAGGAAGCAAAGTTTCCTTACTTTAGCAAAGGAAAACCAAATGAAATCCTCTTGGCTTATATTGAAATTCTCTGACATTTTTCTTTCCAAATGCTTGGTTTGACCTAATTTGTGTCCGGTGATTTGTTTTGTTCTCTCTTAGCATTTTTCACTAATCACGCAATGCTGGCGTACTACAACATCTGCCAGAACAGTTTCTGCCTGTGATAGATAACGGAAGTGAGAAAAAGGTGTTTTATACGTTTGAAATATGGATATTTTTATATCACTCTGACTGGATTTGTCTGAAAGAAGAAAGTCATATACACCTAGAGTGTTTCGAGGGTGAGTAAAACACAAACTAATTTTCATTTTGGGTGAAATAAACCTTTAAGCCCTGAAGAGGGGAAGCAGTGTACTCAGCCCAAACCCACTAAGGAGGATTCATAGGGACCGCCCACTTAAAACTACCCAGAAATCGGTTTAACTCAGGAAGAGAAATTTAATGAATGAATGACAATCATATGGGGGGTGTGGGGGGTCTCTCCTCAACCACCACCAGTGTGCAGAATCCACCTTGATGATGCAACGGCAGCCACAGGACAATGGCACCAGTGCGCTCACTATACACCAGCTTCAGGTGGAGAGGAGAAAGAAAGATAGAACCAATTCAATGAATGGAGATTATTAGGAGGCCCTGCTTAGCTTCAGTGGGCAACCAGTCTTGGGCTGCAGGGTGATATGGCTGAGGCATAAATTCCCAATAACCACTCTAGGTGCTGAAACACCCTGGGAGAGAAAGCTTGGAAGCCTCTTTCCACAGAGTATTTAAATATATTCACGCCCAGCAAGGCTCTCCATACACTATAACACGCACGGCCGAGCTCAATACAGCTCCACCCACAATCTCACAGGATCAGGGCTAAAACAACTCCATACTCACACATCATTGTCATAACAACCCAACAATATCTGTGGCATCTGACAACCTGTATAAAGAGGGTGTGTGGTGTGTGTGAGTTCCTCTACTGCGAATCGGGCAGCGGGAAACAAAGACTTTGTTCTGCATCCCTTGCGAATAGGAACAAAAGTGAGTGGAGCCTAGACTTCATGACAAGATGAGTCAGAAGATGACAGAAACCTTGGGCATAGAGCATTTCAACAGTGCTCACCTGCCTTAGTCTCTCACACACTTCAAACAGATGGCTGCTGAAGACAACAAAATTTGTGATGTATTCAGCAGGTGCCCTTTTATACTTCCAGGCATGCCGCCTATGATGTCATGGGCCATGTGGACCAATGGGATTGGTGTTGTTTCACATGTGCTGATGATTAGTGACTCATGCCTGCATAGAGCACACAAATAGAATAGAATGACTAGTTGTTTTAACAAATCTTTAGTAGCCTACTCATCTCATGCTAGTGTATTCTTGTTGAAACATTTGTACAAGTAATTAATTTATATATTATTATTATTATTTTTATAATATAACCGAAACACATAATGATGCCCCACACTTCTCTATTGTGAAGATAATATTTTTTATAAAGAAAAGTACAAAGATTGAGTTTATCAAAGCCGTTTAGCAGAAATACTTCTACTACAGACAGCCAATCAAATAAGAGTTGGCATCCGATTCCTCACTTAAAGAGCCTCAAATTTTTCACATTTGAACATCCATATGCCAAGATGTGATTCTGCCTAATTATTTCAAATAATATGTCTTGTAGGTGCTAACAGTTTTCTTTATATTTTACTCAGCTAAGATCTCAGTGGATATGTCTGCTGTCCTCTCAAGAATGTTTATGAATGTAAAAAATACATCAGACCTGTACATTAATCCGGTCGTTTTTCTGAGTTGTGTCTGTGACTATGAAGACATCCCAAAAGAGTAGGAAACAATGGCTCCATCTTGTGGCTAATAGTCCACACTAGTCTGGCCCTCTTTCCAGTTACAGAGAATGGTGTCGAAATCACTCAATAAGGATCATCCTTATGCCTGATGTTGAGTCTGCCTGGAAATATTTTTATGATGGCTTTATATTATCTATCAATAAGCATGAACCTAAAGAAAATGTGTTAAAGGTAGGGATAATCCCTGGTTTTCTGAAGCTCTATCTGCTCTTATTCTTGAGCGTGATGTTGCTTGGGTAAAAGCTAGACAATCTGACTAAAGGTCAGACTGGATCTTCTTTAGGCATCTTTGAAATAAATGCAAAATCACTATCAGAAAAGCTAAGGCTGATTACTTTATTGGAAATACTACAAATTCAAATAATCCCAACTTCAAAGCTCTGTGTTTCATCAAAGTTATTTTAATGCAAACAAAGTATTGTCTATTAATCAGTTGGGGTTTTGCAAAAAAAGTTCTAAATTATATTGTGGGATTGATTGATAATTATGATTTCTGTGCCTCTCTTTTATCGATTTAAAAAGCATTGGTTTATCAAGTTAGGTTATTCTTTGGTTTAAAAATTATTTAAATTAAATAACTCAATATGTACAAATAGAAAGTAAACTATCCAAATCATCAGAGACTGCTGAAGTTGTTCCCCAAGGATCTGTGTTGGGACCCCTTTTATTTACCATTTATATAAACAGTCTCAACTATGACATTCAAGATGCTAACCTCCATTTTTATGCAGATGATACTGTCTTGTACTGTAGTGCTTCTTCTGGGCAGAAAGCTTGTGAAAGGATACCCAAAAAGTTTGGCCCAAATGGAACAGTTTTGGGGCAATTCTACCAAATACTAAAGAAGTGTATGTATACCTCTGACAAAAATACAAAATACGTAAAAATTCTCCCACACTCGATTTAATATTTTTTTATATTTATTGATCTAAAACAGAAAAGGTTTACTTTGATTTAATGTATGACAGTAAAGAAATATTCATATATATATATATATATATATATATATATATATATATATATATATATATATACAGTGTTGGGAAGGTTACTTTGGAAATGTAATAGGTTACAGATTACAAGTTACACTGTTTAAAATGTAATAGTAGTGTAACTTTTTCAATTACTTTATTAAAGTAATGTAACTAATTACTTTTCAGTAATTTTTGATTACTTTTCTAAACTTGTGAAAATTAAATAATAATAAATAAAAGCATATACATCAACTCAAATACAGTTATCTAATAAGCATGTGTCATATTCTGTATAATAAACTCCTGAAACATTAGTGTTTTTTTTAAACTGCTGTCTCTTTGTATATGATATGATGATAGTTTTCTCAAAATAAGTAAAATGCATGAAGTGAAAGAGCAGTTCTAGAGATGTAATGACGCGGAGGCGGCGTTAGAATCCATGTGCAGTTTAATAACTTCCACAGCAGACAAATCCAAACATTAGGCAGGGAATCGTAATCATAGGAGACAGAGAATCATACACAGATAGGCAGTCCAATCCAAACAACAAGACGGTGGGCAAATCCAAAGACAGAGACAGGGAAACCAGGCAAAGATCATACACAAGAAGGCAAACTATGGCAATGGGAAATCCGCTCGGTAAGGCAGACAGGCTGGCAATACTTCGCAACGTGACAGTGGTGGGGGCCATGCTTATATATAGCACAAACAGGAAGTACAGGTGAAGCAGAGGGAGCGGATCACAGTCAGTACTCGGGAGAGGGCTCCCTCTGCTGGCGTGGCGTTACAAGAAACCATGTTTATGTGCTTGTGTACTCCTATATTGAGACGGCAGAGGTTGATAACACTGCAAGCTTCAGTAGGCCTATGTGTAGTAATTGAAGCCATGTCTTTGCCATTAATTTACAGGAGGGGCGGACTGGGAAAAAATTTCAGAATGGAAAATTCAAACTCATACAAACAAATTCATGGACAAAACTATTTTTTGTATGGACCTGACATAAAAAAGGTTTAAATCTTTTAATTGGGAACATGCAAATAATTAAAAGTTCTCTCCTGAACTGCACCTTCACTTCCATTTTTCTCTTCAGTCTCTTTATTTTGCCCTGTTATCCATCTCTCTCATGACTTTAATACTCAAGATTGAACAAAACTTTACAATACTCTACAATACAACAATATATTTATAGAAAAATCCTAATACTGTACACGAGTCATGTTTTTACTTTACAAAAATTTACCATGCTTTTATTAGCCTATATAAAAGTACAATAACCTTGTTTTGTTTTTTGTTTTGCAAATGGATTTGTATTTATTTTTAAATAAATACATTTGTAAAATAATTTTAAATTTTTGGTTACCACAGTTAAACAATAGTAACCATTTTCTCAGCTTCCCAAAAAATTCTGATTATTTTTCAGCTAAATTACTACTGTAACATTACAACAGATAATAATGATGTCCTTTATATATTTTGAGTGATGACTGATGAGCAACGTGCTCCTGCTTGATTTAAAAAAAAAAAAAAAAAAAAAAAAAAATGACCCTGAACAGTAGTTCTGCTTCTCTGCTCCAGCTGTGCGCTTTCACAGTCCACTCTTTTCTCTCTCTTTCACATTGATTACTCGGAGTCTGATCCAAACCGTTTGGCGGAGGCGCGAAGGTGCGGAGAGCGCACAAGTCACGATTAACAGATTTATTCGAGATTTAATTATCAAATGGCGGATTCGCAAATGATCGCTTTAGTACATTCGGCAGGCAATTATACAATAATTATATTAAAATAGAGGGCCAAATTGAGGAAGACTGAGGAAGCTGCCAGGCCACCGGGAATTGTCCCGGTTCTCCCGGTGTCCAGTCCGCGCGTGATTTCAACTGACACGCAGAATGTGCAGGAGTCATATATTGCATTTTTGTGGCTTAATATTCACAGACACTAGTCCAAATCATGTTTTGATGCAAGTGTACTGACCTACTTTTGATTTAATCATCCAAAATATGGCATATTCCGTCCGCGTTAGGCATTCCGTTTTTATGACTGGATTCTACAAACCAGACTGTATTTCCGCAGCCCGGAAATTATTAGGGCGTATGTCTCAGAATAGTCAGTGCAATTTGGGAAATCAGTTAAATCTGTATGTGGATGTGTGTAAATATTCAAATGTAATCCCCTTTGTAATCGTTAAAAATTTCATAAGTAACTGTAATTTAATTACTCATTTTTTCTTAGTAACTGTAACTAATTACAGTTACATTAATTTTGTAATTAAATTACGTAACGCCGTTACATGTAACTATAGTTACTCCCCAATATATATATATATATATATATATATATATATATATATATATATATATATATATATATATATATATATATATATATATATATCACACACATACACACACGTATTTAGTTAGAAGATCATTTATACATTAATCACACTTCATTAATGAAGTTAAAAGGATTGTAAAGGGTTAGTATGTCATTAATTACTTACCCTCATGTTGTTTCAAACCCATAAGACCTCAGTTTATCTTCGGAACACAGTTTAAGATATTTTAGATTTAGTCTGAGAGCTCTCAGCCCTTCCATTGAAGCTGTGTGTACCGTATACTGTCCATGTCCAGAAAGGTAAGAAAAACATCATCAAAGTAGTCCATGTGACATCAGAGGGTCAGTTAGAATTTTTTAAAGCATCAAAAATACATTTTAGTCCAAAAATAGCAAAAACTATGACATTATTCAGCATTGTCTTCTCTTCCATGTCTGTTGTGAGAGAGAGTTCAAAACAAAGCAGTTTGTGATATGCGGTTCGTGAACGAATCATTCAATGTAACCAGATCTTTTTGAACTAGTTCACCAAATCAAAATGAATCGTTTTAAACGGTTCTCGTCTCCAATATGCATTAATCCACAAATAACTTAAGCTGTTATTTTTTTTAATGTGGCTGACACTCCCTCCAAGTTCAAAAAAACCAATATCCCGGAGTAGTTCAACTAATAACAAATAACAATTAAAAAAAATAAATAAAAAAAAAACTGTAATAACAAACAACAGACTGACTCGTTCTCGAGTCAAGAACCATTTCTGTCAGACGTGTCCGATTCGAGAACCGAGGAGCTGATGATACTGCGCATGTGTGATTCAGCGTGAAGCAGACCGACACACAGAACGTCTGAACCAAACTTATTCTTTTGGTGATTGATTCTGAACTGATTCTGGAGAAAACATTTTTTTATATGAACTTTCAGTGACAAGGAAATCTAATTGATTTTCTCATTTACAGGATTTCTTGTTTAAGACTAAGGAAATGTACAGTAGCTTATATTAGACATTCTTCATTTACAGAGAAAATTACATTATCCTGTCAACTCAACATACAATAATCGAATATAGTGATTTTGTTTAGATTTTTAACTTGCATTAAATGTGTGGAGAACCAGTAGAAATTCAACTCATTGGACAGCTGCCAGTGCTGAACTGACTGAATAACATGCTGAATATTTTCTGAAGTATATGAGGCTGTCTCTCCATTATATTGTGAAATTATGAAGAAAAGCCACATCTTTTGCCTTACAAACATAGCTAAAAAACATATTCAGCTTGTATCTGATAACAGTAAATCACACACCGCTGTGAATTCGGTCTCTGGAGGTTGCAGGAATTACTGTAATTGAATAAATAAATAAATAAATAAATGTATGCATTTAGCAGACGCTTTTATCCAAAGCGACTTACAGTGCATTCAGTCTATCAATTTTTACCTATCATGTGTTCTCGGGGATTTAAACCCCCAACCTTGTGCTTGACAGCGCAGTGCTCTACCAATTGAGCTACAGGATCACTTTTCCTTTATCTTTTTCTTTATTCACTTTATCTTTGTTTAGTTTTTTATTTTATTTATTTTTTTATTTTAAGAAATCATCCACATGTATCTTGGAAAACCTGAGGGTGAGTCTATTTGTAGCAAATGTTAATTTTTTTGAGGTGAAATATTCTAGCTAAGAAATAAAAAAAAAGGAAATGGCGAAAATTTAAAACTGTCATTAATATCTGGCCTCTTTGATCACTAGGTCTTTAGGCTGACTAATTAAGAAATCCATCAAATGTAACAGTTTAATTAATGAAATGTGAAGCATTAAAAATCATACTGGGCTTATACGGTACACTTTTGAACTTTTCCTAGGCTTTTAATTTTAATTTAAATTTTGTCTTCACAAAGCACAACATTGCGTTGATATGAGGGTTCAGTATTCTTCAATTGTATCCTTACTTTATTAGACAGCTATTCCCGTATCTATAAGAACACATATGAAACTTATCCTGAATGAATTAATGTGAGATAGATGCCTCAATGCAAATACATGAACTTTAACTAACACAAAAGCAAACAAAAGATAATGGAAACATACTTGCTTGATGATCAATAATCTGAGATGTGAAGTGAAAGTTTGATGAGGTGTAAAGGATATAAATGTAAGGAGGTTATACCATAAGTGTTCTAAATGAGGCCTGTGGGTTTCCTGTTCTGACATGTTTAGAAGTTGTTGCATAATAGATTCTTATTTTGATCCACTACAATAAAACGATGACAGTCCTACAGTTCAAAGTTTATACATTTTCTCATTGCATGTGAAATGGAAAGCACATAATTTTGGGCTTATCTTCATGTGAGAATCATTTCTGATGCTAATCATACTTGTTATCAAACAAACACAGGTTACATTTTATAATCAAATAATGTAGCCTTTTCTGCATATTTGTCCAATCATGAATAGGTTTAAGATTTTCCTATTCATGACGCCATATCAGAGCAAAAAAGGATAAAATGTAACAAATGATCATTTTGCACTCACTCTGTGTTTACACATTAACCCAATTTCCCGCCAGCCCCTCATGATGCAGGCTGTTTTAAATAATACTTTCCATTGGTGTGAACCAATCAGACAAGCGTTTACATTTGCATTAAGACCCTCAACCAGTGGCAGTTATTCACAATCATTCACTGAAATGGAGCAGCCAAGACTTGCTTTCATCACGCTCATGTGTAAGAAAAAATATATATAAATCTTTAGTGTTTTTTTTTTTTTTTTTTTTTTTTAGTAACCTGTCACTGTGAATATGTACAGTACAAGTGCTACATAAAGATATTATTTACTTTTACAGTTTTCCTGTTTCATCAGAAAATAATCTATGGAGAAGAAGTGGAGATGAAAGTCAGACCAGGAGACAACATCACTCTCTACTGTGATCGCTCTCTAACTCTTGGTTCTATCGTTGTGTGGATAAGAAACTGCTCTCATGAAAATCAACCGTCTCTCATAATAGATTTTAGGAAACTGGACGTGGAGATATTTCAGCGATTCAGATTTATTCACAATCCCTACAGTAAATCCTATGATCTACATATTACTAACATCAGTGTGTCTGATCTGGGACTGTACTACTGTGCAAAACTAGAGATGAAGGTAAATGAAGATGAAAAAGGCTTCATCTCGCAATCTGAGGTGTATTATTATGGAAACAAAACAACTCGTCTTTCTCTGGAAGGTAAGAAAACACTTCTGTTAGACATTATTACAAAATTTTTTTGTGTAATTCTGGAAATCTTTGCCTTCTTATGAAGTTTTTTTTTTTTTTTAAATCACTGATACATTTGTATTTATTTTATCCTGAGCAAGTAACTTCCTGTTCTGGACCCCTGGACACCCCCTCCACACCACCTCCTGTATCAGACTGTGTGCTCTGCTGGATGCTGCTGTTCAGTGTGTGTCCCCTGTGTGTTCTCCTCTCCTCCATCTGTGTGTACTGCCTCTGTTGTAGGAAAGCTACAGGTGATTATTCACAGATTTATACTGCCTAAGTGTTACAGATTTTGTCAATGACAAAATATATATTTTTAAATACTGCATGAATTGCAGTGCTCTAATTTAAATATTCCATTTTAGATTCTGCAACTGATCAAAAAAACAAGCTGAAAAGTCGAAATATTATTGAGGTATGACCAATGAAACACGCACGTTTATCCACAATATGGAATATTTCTTTTTTTCTGTAGCTTAAAAAGATTTGGGCATCACTTTACAATAAGGTGGCAAATAAATAAATAAATGAACAAGTAAAATAAAAAAAATAAAAAGTTAACATTAACTATCTGTTAATATAATTTATATTAACAGATATCATTTACATATAAGATTAATAAATACATTAACAAATACGTTGCTCATTGTTAGTAAATATTATAAGACATTGTTAATAAGTGTTCCATGTAAAAAGTAAATATATGCAGTAATGTTATATATTTAAATCAAAACATAATTTTTTATTACAGGAAAATTATGATAGCGAAGTGTGTTATGCATCTGTGGACTTGATGACCAGGAGACAAAACCGACAAAAGAAAACACAAATGCAGAGTTCAGATTTCACTACTTACGCTCCTGTCCGAACAGAAACTTAATAGATTAGAAAGCTGAAGGAGCCATTTTCATTGAAATATTATGCTTATGGCATGTTTATTGTTAAAAATGTTTGTCTGTGATTAAATCATAGAAATATGAAGCAAGAATTCTTATTTTTTCTTTTTAAGCTGTTATTCTTCTTCTTTCAGTAAAAGTGTTTTAGTATGTTTCCATACAGTCTCTGTGGACACACAGTGATGAATAACAGGATGTGGAAGTGGGTTTCCTGTTTTATGTACCATTTAGTTTAAAGAGGTCATGCATTGCCTTTATTATTTTAATTTCGTACTGCTCTCTGAGGTCCAATTGTTACAGTACGTTTTCAAGTTTTAGAAATAAGAATCTAATTTCTGTTCTTTTTTTATCCCCCTCATCAGAATGCTGTTTTTGTATAGGCACGGCAGATTGTAAACTGGAAGTAAACGTCCACTGCTATGATTGGCTAATAGTTGTGTATGTTTGAGAGCATACAGTACATTCCTCATAAAATGAATCCTGCTGTGATTTAGATCAAAAACGCTTATAAACTCAGTACATAACAAACAATCTGTGAGAAAAGGTAAAGCAATAGTAACCCACTTGTGTTGCGACATTACTGTCAGACCAAATATAGTTGGCACAGCATCGTGCATCTGTGGTAAAATAAAGTGAACAAAGGACCAAGTTCTTACTGACGTGGTCTGGATCTTTATTACAAATAAAGTGGCTCTAATCTTTTCTAATGCTGGAATAAGAAGGAATGCAAGTTTGTCCACAACTTGGTACTGTACAACATCATGTTGTCTTTAGAGCCATCTTTATCATTCAGTTTCTAATAGACCTGTGTGTTCGGCTCTCATTTACATTTACATTTACATTTAATCATTTAGCAGACGCTTTTATCCAAAGCGACTTACAAATGAGAACAATAGGTGCAGTCAGATCAACAAGAGAACAACAACAGTATACAAGTGCCATGACGAGTCTCAGTTAGTCTAGTTTAGAACGCATAGCCAGGTTTTTTTTTTTTTTTTTTTTTTTTAAATGAAAAGACAAGAAAAGGAAAAAGTGCTAGTCTTAGTTGGGTAAGTGCAGGCGAAAAAGATTAGTCTTTAGATGTTTCTTGAAAATTAGTATAGACTCAGTACGAATTGAAATTGGGAGGTCATTCCACCAGCTGTGCACAGTCCAGGAAAAGGTCCGTGAGAGTGATTTTGAACTTCTTTGGGATGGTACCACAAGGCGTTGTTCACTTGTAGAGCGCAAACTTCTGGAGGGCACATAAGATTTAACCAGTGAGTTTAGGTACAGTATGTTGGTGTCGTGCCAGTGGTCGTCTTGTAGGCAAGCATCAGTACCTTGAATTTGATGCGAGCGGCTACTGGTAGCCAGTGTAACCTGATGAGGAGAGGAGTAACATGAGCTTTTTTTGGCTCATTGAACTAAGACAACCCTCACTGCTGCATTCTGGATAATTTGCAGAGGCTTGACAGTACATGCAGGAAGGCCCGCCAGAAGAGCATTACAATAGTCCAGTCTGGAGAGAATAAGAGCTTGGACAAGAAGTTGGGTGTCTTGCTCTGACAGGAAGGGTCTAATCTTCCTAACGTTGTATAAGGCAAACCTGCAGGAGCGGTTTGCACTATTTGCACTCATTATTTACACTACATGCAAGAATCGGCGTGATTACATCATAGAGTAGAACATTCTAAAAGCCAACGTTTCGGCAGACTGCCTTCAATATAAACTGTTTTTAGACTAATCAAAAAGTTTTATTTTCTAATATATATATATATATATATATATATATATATATATAAATATATATATATATATATATATATATATATATATATATATATATATATATAGTATAATGACCTCTTATGTCAAAAGATCAAGGGAATTTTGGTTTCTCAATTCATGACCCCTTTAAGATGTTTATAGTTCTCTTCAACTGGATGACCGCAACATTTATGTGACTCATTTTTTTTTCCAATAAGCCTCATCAAATTTTCTTAAATCACACTCTTTTTTACATCCCATTACAGTGATGTCTTGAAATGAAGCAGAAATACATTTTTTGTTTGTTTAAGTTTTTCTTTTGAACCCTTTGAGTTGCTCTTCAAAGGACCTTCACACTCTTTTCTTTCTTTCTTTTTTTTCAAAGAAAGGTCACATTATTTTCAGTTATAAAGATAACAATCTTAACCACAAATGTTTCCATCCAGTTTGCTGATTATTTACATATGAGATAGAAAGGACATAGTTTTGTTTTTGTTTGTAAATGTTTATACGGTGAGTCTGTGGTGAGGTCGGTTTTGTATACTTGCAATGCCTGCATTATTTAGCAGTTGCAGACTTCCCCCACACCTTGTGATGGATGAGTAAGTATATTTACAGCATCTCTAAAAATGAAACACAGACTGACTGTAGTTTCTTAAAAAATAATCTGATTACATAAACTGCATTACTTGTAATGCGTTAACTCCAACACTGGTTGTAAGTATAGTTTTTATTTTATTGTATTCCATTGTTGTGTTTTGTATGTTGAATATTTCTGTCACAACTTTAAAAGATGAATCTCAGCAGTTGCTTCATTGTTGCAATCCATTCTCAAAAAGTCATGAATATGAAAAAAAATAAAAAATAAAATGTTATTCGACTTGACATGACCCACCGAATCTTAAGAGACCAGTTTTGTGATTTTTGGCCAAAGCATTTAGAAGTTATGTGCAAACATATGCATTTTTCATATTTCCTGATCACTAGGGGGCACAGTGCCGAAACACTGCAGGTAATCTCAGGTCATGCTTGTTATAACACACACCAAGTTCGGTCTCAATAGGACAAACCGTTGCGGAGATAGAGCCTCATGTCCACTTTTGCATACTTTTCATAGAAATCATTCACATGCTATTCAAAAACAATATGGCTAATCAACTTGAACTTTTTGTCAGCGTGGTCAGAAGATGATGTGGTTCAAATTTCGTGACAATTGGTTCAATGGCCTAGAACAAGTTCGAAAGAGTAGTTTTTGCAAACAATAGAAAATATCAAAAAAACTAAACTTTGCGATTTTTTCATTTTGGTATCCTTTCGACTCAGCATGAGCCAATAAATAAGATATATATATATATATATATATATATTGTGGTTTACAGTTCAAAAGTTATTAGCATAACTTTTTTGAAAGTTTAGACAAGTGGTGGGGCTAGAGAGTTTGAGTTAGAGACTCCAATTTTTTTTTTTCACAAAGTGGCACTGTGCCAAAAACATTTAGAGTACCATCAGGGCATGGAGCTGAATATTTTTGTAATTATAACTTCTGAATAATAATGGCAACAGATACAACAGGTGCCTACGCACCTTCGGTGCTTGGTCCCTAATAAATAAATTCTACAGCATGATCCATTCATGCTGCATTACATGCTGAGATAAACACACAGTACGATGCTGTTTGTATGCAAGAAAATTCTGAGTGTGCAGTCTCATTGTGAAATTTATGTGAAAGTACAGTTATTAACCTGGAACATACAGTAATTTCACACATTTTTTTTTAACAGTGCATGCTATAGTCACTGCCTTTCAAGTTATTTTACACTACTATTCAAAGTTTTTGCCCTTTTTTTCAAATGCTGAAGTGTGAAGGAGGTCTTGAATGCTTATATTTTCTAAATGGGCTAACATATTCATACTAAAAGCATTCCACAGGTCTTTTTTTTTTTTTTTTTTTTTTTTGGTCAGCTTATTTAAGTGTATCATACAGACATTCAAAGTGCATTTTTCCTGTTGGAATTTTCAGTCTGAATACACTGAAACTTGAGGTATGATTTAAGTTACACTTTCTCCAATGGTAGAACCTTGGTATCTTACAATAATGAGACCATCTCTGCTTGTTACCATTCTAACATTTTGGTCCATTTTAATAGAAAATTAAGAAATTTAATATCTTGCCTTTAATTGAATTGCATCAGTTTGCTAAATAAATAAATAAATAAAAACGTACATAAGCATGCACACAAATGTAAATCTATTTAAAATAAGCATAGGCCTACCAATGTAAAAAAAAAAAAAAAAAAAAAAAAAAATTTCAGCACATTGGACAGCTCCCAGTGCTGAACACACAGAAAAACAGACATCTGTGTCATATCTGATATATAAAGTTGGCCTATTTGTGGTTGTGCTTCCTGTTTGTTGAGGAAGTAGGGTGTTAAGAGAAGAGAATGATCCACAAAGAGATGTGAAGTGAGAGTTTCATGACGAGTTGAAATTGTGAAGTGTTTGTAAGTGGTCAGAATGAAAGATTTGAGGGTTTCCTGTTTTGAGATCTTTAGATGCTGAATTGAACCCATTACAATTATATAAAGAACCATATGAATTTTATAAGTTAACTTTGATTCAAAAACTCATGAGAGGCATGAATTGACAAATTGAATTTGAAATGTAAACTGCAAATTGTCTCTAATAAGATGCCTTATCTTCATGTCTGAATCAAATATATAGTTTAACATATCTATCAGATAAACAAAATCTATCTTGAACAATTCAATTTTTATGAACCAATCAGATCCCTCAAAGCCAAATTAGTGAAGAAAAAAAGTCTATAAGGTAATTCTTTGTTACTTTTAAACAAACACCTCAATTTACTGCCAACCCATCATGACGCAGACCATTTTAGGTCAAGCTTTCCATTGGCGTGGACCAATCAGATAGAAGTTGACGTGCATTAAGACCCTCACCAGTTTCAATGTCAGTGTCATGCACAATCACTCACTGAGATGGAGAAGACAATACTTGCTCTCATCGTGCTCACGTGTAAGAAAACCTATACTTCTCTAGCAACATAAAAAAAAAAAATGTCACTAATGTGAATATTTTGGTATAATCGTACACTTTGAAGTGCTTCATGGGATTATGTTGTGCTTTTACAGACATCTTACTGTTCTCTCAGAAAATAATCTGTGGAGAAGAAGTGGAGATGAAAGTCAGACAAGGAGACAACATCACTCTCTACTGTGATCGCTCTCTAACTCTTGGTTCTATCGTTGTGTGGATAAGAAACTGCTCTCATGAAAATCAACCGTCTCTCATAATAGATTTTAGGAAACTGGACGTGGAGATATTTCAGTTGCAACCCATTCTCACTCCAAAGGCGTCAAAAACCGAAGCATGGTCAAGCGCCCCTAGCGTCACTTTTATGACGCCAAATGTGCCTCTCGGCGTCGACTATCGAAGCACTACGACCTTCATTGCTTTCAGTGGGAAACTTTTGGCGTCAGAATTCGACACGAGGACATGAGATGTTTATCGCAATGAAATCACGTTCAAGAAGTCTCATTCAGCACACATCGCGCGATACTTGCTATCAGTTCCACAGTTTGGGTGAGTAGTCGTATATACGCTCTTTTAATGCCTTTTATCAAATGTATTCTGTCTTCTTTATTAATCAGATTAGTGCCATATGTTTAATCGCTGTATTATATCGGTCATCCGCGGCTGTCTTTGAGTTTCATTGCGTTTAAATAAATGAACACAGCTGCTAATTAGTGTGATTAAACTCTATCTGTCACGTGACGTGCCATAGACCTTCGATCCGTTTTATATTATTATTAATTTCAGGATCAATGATGTAAGTTGTATTTGTAGTAAAATCATGGTAATCACGACACAATAGTAATAAATGAAATGTGAAGTTAAAACACAGTAAATGGGACATTAGTAACTGAAACTGTAGTTTTACTATGATATATTAATAATCAATACAACAATACAATAATCACCAAACCAGCTATGTTTGTATCACTGTAATGTTAGTGTTTTTATGTGCTTTTATATGACAGATATCACAGTAATCATGTGTTCTGTACCATGCTTTTAATACCTTTTAATGTGAATCCAAAAAAAAAAAAAAAAAATCAAATTAAAAATAAATAATAAAACATGTAGTTTTCCATCTTGCAGTTCATTCATATCAGTTTATATATATATATATATATATATATATATATATATATATATATATATATATATATATATTGCTCACAGATCATTATTAACATTCTGTATATAATTAAATTTTATTTTCTCTCCCCTTTTTTATTATTTTTATTTTTAGCTGAAAAGACGTAAAGGCAGTCAGCCCAGTGGTGTTTCTGGAGAGGGATTCCTTCAGAAATGGAGAAGACAGAAAGCTGCGGAGGCAGATATTTGCAGCAGTAAGTCTGTGATAGTTTGTCTCTTTTATCAAAAATTCCTGCTGTTATAATTTGTACAGCATTTGTTGTTTCTTAAACTGTTGCACTGTCCAAATACCCACACTTGCCATCTTTTCACTTGACCACTTGATTACTTATTTGAAGTCTTTCCTGTATTTGGCCTAGTGTTCGAGTGAGCATGATGACCACGAGTGTGTGTCGAACTTTTCATGACCTGATGACTGTGTTTCCCAATCCTGATCCTGGAGAACCCCAGCACTGCACGGTTTTGGCGTCTCTCTTATCTGCCTTGGAGTCTTCACTGATGAGCTGATGAGTTGAATCAGGTGTGTTTGATCAGGGAGACATCTCAAATGTGCAGTGTTGGGGTTCTCCAGGACCAGGATTGGGAGCCACTGCCTTATGGGACACTTATGTGTTTAAAGAGATTTTTAATATCTAATTATCAATATTTCACATACTGTACTAAACACATCACAGTCTTAATAATCCAGTTTAACACTTGTATGATATTGTACAAGCCCCAGGACGGTCTCATCTGACACTATCAAAAGAATTCATATGACTATAGCTTGTTATTAATTACTTGCTTTCAATAATGGATTCATTTAACATTTAATTTTACAGCATCTTTACAGAGGCTGCTTTTATGGTCTAAAAAAAAACACAGTGTGATGTATAAGTTGAATGTAATGTAATATTTCTGTTTTACAGGATTGTTTGAGGATAACACTGCAGTTCTCCATCATGCACAAGGACTCACCTCGTTAACTCTTTATCCCCCACACACACAGATATGGTCCCTGGATCAGTGATTAGACTTTGCAGTGGTTTGATTTTTGCAGAAGATGTAACTTTGTTTTATTTATAAGCTCATAATGAATACATTACAGAACCAGTGATGAAAACAATAGTTAAAAATAGTATTTTTCGTATTGATAAAGCATTTTGTTCTCTTTTTCAAGCTTCATACAGTGAACTTTTTAGACTTTAATTAAGAGTTTTAGTAAAGGAGATATTCATACACAGTCATCCCCTACACTCTAAAAAACGCTGGGTTGTTTTTTCAACCCAACTGCTGGGTTGAGGCCGTTGGATAGGACTTTGGGATGTTTTAACCCAAGTTTGGGTTGAAAATAACTCTCTTTTTTAACCCAGCGAGGTGGGTTGAGGACGCGGACGTGAAGGAGAGCACGCACGTCACGTCAAAATCGTACGTCTCCAGTGCGAGCAGCCGCCATTTTCTTAGCGTGATAGAAGCGAGAAGCGAGTGAAAGACTATGGTAAGTAACGTTAAATATTCAAAATGTAAAGTTATCTTTTATTGTTTACCCGGTTGTATGAAAGGCGGAAGGTTTTATGAAAGGCGGAAACAAAGGAGCTTAACGTTATATAACGTTATATATAAAAAAAACGGACGCGGTTTTCGCCTCGGACACGGAGGTCTTAACTGCCTCATGTAACGTCACTGAACGGAGGATGTACTTTTAATATAACGTCTGTGAGTGTATTTGGTCATATTTACATAAGATTTTACATTATCTGTACTTTTTGAGGCGTTAACAGACGGTTATGGTCACGGTTACGCTCATGTGAATTTGTCTTTTTTTTTCGCGGTTAAACTGAATGTATGTTTGTCTCCTAAAGGAAACGGCATTGTGTAGTACAGACTAGCATAATTATTTTGAGGCTGTTGAAGTGGTAACTGTTAAAAGTATGTTTTACATGTAATATTTCAGACTTGTCGAGCTCCTGTCTTCATTGTCCTCGCGCTGAGAGTTAAAGACACAGAAGCTGTTTGTGTGAGGAGTCACAGACCTGTGTGAGGATGAGGAGGAGGTGTTCTTCTGAAGAGAGGGACAGACGGTTTAAGGAGAGTAAACTTCAGAATAACATCAAGTTATCTTTATTTTTACTAAGACTAAAATAATGTGTGTGTTTTTTTTAGATGTTGAAATCCAGAGACAAGATAACTTCATTCTTTTAGACTGATGTAAGTTAAATTATTATTACTTTTTTTTTTTTAGAAAATTAATGTTTCTGTTGTGTCCTGCCTGTTAACTTCACATTTTGATGCAACAACAGTGTGATTTTATATATGTATGTATGTATGTATATGTTAATATTTTATTGAAACCATTGATGTTCCTCTTTGCAGAACTCAAACTAACTGGAGTTAAGGACACACAAGTCTGCTTGTGTTAGGAGGTGGTTTTCTCAGCTTCTTCTGAAGAGAGGGAAAGATCGTTTAAGGCAAGTAAACTTCATAATTTCATGTTATCAGTTGTTGTTTTTTTACTAAGAGTAAAATAATGTTTGTTTTTTGTTTTTGTAGATGTTAAAAGCAAGAGACATGGGAGAGCATCATTCCTTTGAGATTTTATGTAAGTTATTTTTAGAAAATAAATTTTTCTGTTGTCTCCTGCCAGTTTACTTCACATTTTGATGCAACAACAGTGTGATTACGTGCTCATTTCATTAAGACCATTGATGTCTGTGTTTTTTATTGCAGAACTCAAACCAACTTTGGAGTTGTCTGATTTGGAGAGTCATTACTCTTGGTCTTCGCTCTTAGAGGTAAAGTTCACACAAAAAATCATTTACTTGCCCTCAGGTCATTCCAAACCTATAAGACTTTTGTCTGTCTTTACAACATAAATTAATATATTTTTAGTTTTCTCATAATATTTGTTAATCCATTTATAGTTTAGATAATCAGTATTTTCAAGCTTCATAAATATAGAGTTATTGTAGAAGTAAATTCTGATATTTATATATGAATACATCTTAAATTATATGATAGCAAACATGTATGTTCAAAATAAAATACTGGTCTCCCAGACCAGCAATGGAGGACACAAAAAGAGAAAATTAAATATATTCATACGTTTTCCAAAAAATTAGCAGTTTGTATGAGTCTGGAAAAACATGAGGAGAGTAAATTATAAACATTTTAATTATTTGGTGAACTAGCGGTTTGAAGAGCAGCCCTCCATGTACGTGAATATTGTGAGGTATGTGAATGTCATGACTGTTTTAATGTTTCAGTAAAGAAGCTTTCTGAAAGCAATATTTATTCAAACAATATCGCATGTCCTCACACTAGTGCTGCCATTATAGACTTCATGAGAGCTGTGATAGACAGACATTAAACAACCACACAAAGTGTTGAAACTTTAAAACAGATTATTTACCTGTCCTTACGGATGTGAATACACCTCTACCTGAAAATGGATAGTTTAATTAAATGTTTAATTTTTTCAAATGTGTTTCTCTTAGGCCACTGATGAAGAACAGGCGGTGACTGGGATGAATCCTGGTCAGAGAGGAGAATCTTCTTTCCCCTAAACTGCAGCGGTGGTTTTAAAGGAGGACGCTGCCCTGGATGATGTAGAAGATCTCACATGCTGTGCAGATGGGGTTTCTTCATGATTACATCAGTTATGCTAAAGAGATCATGAAAATTGACCGTGATGCATGATCTGTATTCATGGACTATGAAACAAACTGTAAGTGTATAATTTGTTAAAAAAAAAAAAAAGTTAAATGCTTTTTCTGTGTTGTTTAGTAGAAGAGTTTACACTCTGTCATTCATACACCTGCTCACATTCTTTCACACACACACACACACACACATGCGTCTGTTAAATGTTATAATATCAAAGTTAATGTTGTGATTTATTTGTGTACTGTCATGCCAGAATAGTTGGAAAAAAACTTAACTAATTGTAAATTTATAATATTTGTTTTCGTATATTTTAATACAATATATACAATTGAACAAAGTCCAATTTGATCTTAAGTTATATTCATCAAATGTTCAATGCTTTATGAACTCTGTAGCTGTTAATGCCATCCTTTTCTGCATTTCTTCTAACATGTTACTTTTTGACTTTTCTCTTGTTTTTAATAAATATTTTCCTTTTGGTAATTATTATTTGTGTGTAAAAGTGATATTTAAAATGAACAACATTTGTAGGTTTAATGCCTAGCTCAATTTGGGTTAATTTTAACGTAGAAATGCATTGTTTCCCCACATGGCTGCACTCTGCGAGTTTATTTTCTGCCAGCAGGAGGCGCTAAGAGCGGGAGAGGTAGGTTTCTCCGGTAACGGCTGCAGAGCGGTACTGAGCTCACAAACGCTGCCTTATCAAGCACATGCGAAATGATATCGAACATTTTCTAAATACAGTAGTTTTCCTTCTGAAATACAGTGATAAAAAAAACACCCGCTCTGTTTTTTTAAACCCTGCAATATAGTCATTTTAAACCATAAAAAAGGCAACCCAGCAGGCTGGGTTAAATATGATAACCCAACTGGTTGGGTTAAAACAACCCAGCGCTGGGTTCGTCCCTTTTTGACCCAGCGCTGGGTTGTCAAAATAACCCAAATTGGGTTGTTTTCAACCCAGCAGTTTTTAGAGTGTAGCTCCAGTCATGAAGTGAATTCATGATGTTATTGTCAAAGCTAGCAGGTGTTTGTTTTCCTGAACACTTTCTCTGTCTTCCATTGTTCAGACAATCAGTGTTTATTTGATGCTGTGCTGATTGAGTTTTATAGATGATATTGCACACTTGACATGCATGTCTTCATGGTGTTTTTTTTGAGTTTGAAACATTTACATTGTGTTGTATAACATTTTGGTCAATTTAATTTTTTTAATAAAATTGATCTTTTTCCAGTGTTCTCTGAAAGACATACTGTATTTACTGTTTTGTTTTTTAATAAAAGCATTTTCATTTGCATACTGAAAATAGTTAATGTTTACAACATAACTGCCTTTTTATTCTTTATGGTGGCAAAAACGAGCTTGGTGACAGAGGATGCAGTGTAGTAATTTGGGCATGTTGTCTTTAAATGAGTTTGACATATCAATAAATAATGGAAGATCCTTACAAAAATATGCATGTTTATTATGCTTTATGTATTTATTTGTTCATTCATTCATTCATTCATTTATAATTTCTGTTTTTATTCCTAGGGTTCAAATGGTAGAGAATGGTAAATCACAGAAACACAAATGTGAACAATTTTAACTTTAAAACACAATGTTATATACAATGTAAATTTTAGAAGCACGTCATTTGATTAGTAAATATATTTGTCTTTGGTCAAAAAAAAAAAAAATACAAATCTTAAAAATGTGTCTTATATTTAATGAGAGGAATCTATCTGTTGGATACAACTGCGACTGCTGGGCATGTGCACATCAATATTGCCCAATTTTTGTCAAGCTGAACAACGGAGGAAGGTGAAGACGTTAATAAAACATAATCTAATAAGTAGCAAGCTTAATCTATTGTTAACCGAATCTATCCCTTCAGCCGAAAAACGAAAGACATCGGTCATAAATGGATGAGGAAGTGTGACACCGCTGCTCAGCTTTGATGTCATTGGCTATGAATTTTCAGGACAGTCTGTGGTTGGACAATCTTTTAACCCATATTAAACAGCGCATCATGTTAAAAAGTATGTTTTGCTCCTATCATCACATTAGTAATATATTAAGTCAACAATGAAGTGTTGCTATCTTGAGAAAAATGACATCTTTAGCGAGATCCTAATCCTAACCCTAAGCATAACTTCAATGAACTACAAAAACAGCCCCCTAGTGTTGCCTTTCTATAGATAGAACGACGGAGGCTTGTGGGTAATGTAGTTTAAAACTTTTTATTAACGAAACTAAATAAATTATTTATTTTAAGGTAAACTGGATATCTAAATATGTTTATTGTGCAAACCTCTATGATATATTTGAGAGGCAGGCTGAAATGTGGTATTTTACAGTGAGCAATATTTAAAATGCTTTTATGCCAGCTTTCCACTTATTTCTGAAAGCTGAGCTCAACATTATTTTATCAGCATAGCATAAGTAATAATCCTGCCCATTTTCTCTTTGATATGTTAATTGGACTCTGATTTACAGCCATTTGAAATGTACAGTTTTGGGCTCTTCCGGGGGGTGCTACTGGGCCCCTGGGGGTAGCAGGGCAGTAAAACCTACATATATGTATTCTCCTCATCATGAACAACAAACTGAGCTGAGTCACATTTATATCTGACAGTTTTCACAGTCCTCTGTTTTCTATTCTATTCATCATGGCTATTATACCTTTTGACAGGACATTGTGAGGCCATCTGATGAAACATGGAAAAATTATAAAGAAATGATTTAATAATGAAAATAATAGATTATTTCTTTGATTTTTGAAGTAAATGGCAAGAAATATAATGGATGAACCTGCAACAACTTGCCATTATCTATTCCCCACTGTAAAGCAGTAATCAAGGACAATGTATACACATTGTGATACTTCACTATTACACAAGGACAAATTCATGCAGTGCTAAGAATATTAATTTATATATATATATATATATATATATATATATATATTAGCATTATATATAACTAATTAGCCGAAATCAGTGTAAAAATGTCCTCCTCACCCCCGTATCTTGCTCCTCATGTGCTGGACATCAGTAATGTGCGTGCTCTTGGTTTTAATGCAGTACAAGATCCACGTTGATCATTCCTGCTACATTCTCAGTTATCCGTCAAGTGCTTGTAACAATAAAGCCCATGGCACCATCTTGTAATGCAGAATAATTAATCTTGTAACTCCCTGTATTTCACAAAAAATGTGCATATTTGTTACTAAAATATAAAAAAATTACTTTCTGGTGTACTGATGTCCCAGATGTTATTAATCCGATCAAAAATGTTCATGTCTTAAATAAAAAAATAATCCCAATAATTAATATGTCGTTTTTCCAAGTCTAAAATAAACACATATGAGCCTACCTAGTAAAATGATGTATTTACCAAGAATCTTCAGAACACAATATTCACCATTTTCATTTTATTGAAGCATAGACTATAAAGTTGATAAAGTAGCATCAAGACAAATAAGATTCAATGAAAATTATCATCAAAGATACATTAACCTCATATATAAATCAGTTCACACAGATGAGTGATGAAATGTCCTTAAAAGTCACACAGTCCCATCCAGTCAACTGTGATACAGATCATGTGATACATATAAGACATGTGATACTGTTCCAGAAAATAATGATTCCCATCATCACATCTAAACTGGTTTCATCTCCCCATCGTGTTCTTCTTCTCTCGTGTCTGGAAACAGTTTGTGGTTGATGTCCAGCACTGATGAGGTGTAGCTTGTTCTCAGCCAGAGGATCTCTCAGTCCTAAGATCCCAGACCTGGTCAAAGTGAAACAAACAATGCAGAAGAAGTTGTTTAATGGACAGAGAGCGCAGCTTATGTTCTGTGTGGTTTTAGCAGGGTGAGTAACTATGACCCTTGTAGTACTGTACACTTACCATTCTTCAAGCTGTTTTAAGATCTTTTGAGAAGCTTTTCTCTGAAGACAATTTACCACATCCTCTTCTTTCACTCCTTTCAAGAGCATCACTTGGTCAAAACCCCTCATTTGGCTGATGAGATCATCTGTACAAATAAAAATACTGCAATAAATATGTCATTCTGCAAGAATTAAGAAAAAGTTACAGAAGCAAAGGTCTTGCTCATGAGACTGCATTAGCATGTGTAGTTCTCAGAGACTCTAGAATTCATCTGTTGTTGCAGTAAATGTGTTTTTTTCCTCTAGAATCTTTCTCCAAAGTTCCTGACTTCTCTCACAAATGTGTTTTAGTCTGTGCAGTGTAATGCCTGGCTTCAAACCAATCAACTATCAATTCACAATTAATAACATAACATTTACAAAACAATGAAATAATGTCAATTGGTGTTTATATCAACTAAACCAATTTCATGACACTTGTCTGCTAATAAAACAGGTGGTGTGTTTTTAAAAACATAATATTAAAAATGTCCAGTCACACTTTGCTAACATGCTGTAATTGTAATAGTATAAAACGAAATCAAGGCTGACATGACCAGTTCTGTGAGAGATCATCATAAAATGTTGTATAACATTGCTTCAACACACACATACCAGAGGACTTCTGTTTGTTTGAGCTCAAGATGGCCATCTTCATTCCTCATCCTGAGCAAATCATATCCTTGGTCTTCCTTCTCTTCTGTGAAACAAGATAATCTCTACTTACTCTCTGTGCAATTAATATTGCTCATTAAACATAATTAAGTTAATTTAAAGTAAGATTCAGACCAGAGCATTTTTGGAGTAAACAAATGTACCTGGGAAGAGCTGATCATGGCAATATTCGCTGAGACTCAGTAATAGCTCTTTTAGGTTTTAGGAAGGTTTGTGAGGGTTGGCTCTTAAAATAGCTGTTGAGCTCGATATTTTAGACCTGAAAAAGAAGAACAGCATTATCTGGAAAAAATCCTGTAAGACAGAAGGAAGGAAATATTATTAATTACGTGCAACTTGTACATTACACCTCTGTAAAGATGCTGTATAATTAAATGTTAAATGAATCCATTATTGAAAGCAAGTAATTATTAACAAGCTATAGTCATATGAATTCTTTGATAGTGTCAGATGAGACAGTCCTGGGGCTTGTACAATATCATACAAGTGTTAAACTGGATTATTAAGACTGTGATGTGTTTAGGGATCATTTTTAAGACTTTGACCCTGTCCAGATACCCACACTTGCAGTCTTGGCCACTTGAGAGTGTGTGTACATGACAGTGTGTGCACAAGACTGTCCCCGGTCTTAATAATGCCAAAGCACAGCGTCCTTAACACACACTAAACCTCTGCAATACTGCTCCGGAGCGCTATACAAAGCTTAGTGTATCCCATCATGCATCATGTTTTGGAATAAATCGTCAGACTTTTTGCCGAGATCTCACAAGAGGTCATGGAAAGCTGTCCAATGTACAGTATGTGAAATATTGATAATTAGATATTAAAAATCTCTTTAAACACATAAGTGTCCCATAAGGCAGTGGCTCCCAATCCTGGTCCTGGAGAACCCCAACACTGCACATTTGAGATGTCTCCCTGATCAAACACACCTGATTCAACTCATCAGCTCATCAGTGAAGACTCCAAGGCAGATAAGAGAGACGCCAAAACCGTGCAGTGCTGGGGTTCTCCAGGATCAGGATTGGGAAACACAGTCATCAGGTCATGAAAAGTTCGACACACACTCGTGGTCATCATGCTCACTCGAACACTAGGCCAAATACAGGAAAGACTTCAAATAAGTAATCAAGTGGTCAAGTGAAAAGATGGCAAGTGTGGGTATTTGGACAGTGCAACAGTTTAAGAAACAACAAATGCTGTACAAATTATAACAGCAGGAATTTTTGATAAAAGAGACAAACTATCACAGACTTACTGCTGCAAATATCTGCCTCCGCAGCTTTCTGTCTTCTCCATTTCTGAAGGAATCCCTCTCCAGAAACACCACTGGGCTGACTGCCTTTACGTCTTTTCAGCTAAAAATAAAAATAATAAAAAAGGGGAGAGAAAATAAAATTGAATTATATACAGAATGTTAATAATGATCTGTGAGCAAAATATTTATATATATATATATATATATATATATATAAACTGATATGAATGAACTGCAAGATGGAAAAATACATGTTTTATTATTTATTTTTAATTTGATTTTTTTTTTTTTTTGGATTCACATGATTACTGTGATATCTGTCATATAAAAGCACATAAAAACACTAACATTACAGTGATACAAACATAGCTGGTTTGGTGATTATTGTATTGTTGTATTGATTATTAATATATCATAGTAAAACTACAGTTACAGTTACTAATGTCCCATTTACTGTGTTTTAACTTCACATTTCATTTATTACTGTTGTGTCGTGATTACCATGATTTTACTACAAATACAACTTACATCATTGATCCTGAAATTAATAATAATATAAAACGGATCGAAGGTCTATGGCACGTCACGTGACAGATAGAGTTTAATCACACTAATTAGCAGCTGTGTTCATTTATTTAAACGCAATGAAACTCAAAGACAGCCGCGGATGACCGATATAATACAGCGATTAAACATATGGCACTAATCTGATTAATAAAGAAGACAGAATACATTTGATAAAAGGCATTAAAAGAGCGTATATACGACTACTCACCCAAACTGTGGAACTGATAGCAAGTATCGCGCGATGTGTGCTGAATGAGACTTCTTGAACGTGATTTCATTGCGATAAACATCTCATGTCCTCGTGTCGAATTCTGACGCCAAAAGTTCAAGAGGGTCTGAAAGCAATGAAGGTCGTAGTGCTTCGATAGTCGACGCCGAGAGGCACATTTGGCGTCATAAAAGTGACGCTAGGGGCGCTTGACCATGCTTCGGTTTTTGACGCCTTTGGAGTGAGAATGGGTTGGATATTTCCGCGATTCAGATTTATCCACAACCCCTATAATAATTCTTATGATCTACATATTACTAACATCAGTGTGTCTGATCTGGGACTGTACTACTGTGCAAAACTAGAGAATACTATAACAGTAGATTCAAAAGGCATCATCTCCTCATCAAAAGTGTACTATTATGGAAACCAAACAACTCGTCTCTCTCTGAAAGGTAAGAAAACAGTTATCAGTTGTGTAATTCTGGGGCACTTTTCTTTCTCAGCGAAAAAAAAATAATATAGAAAATAATATATTTTGTTTATGTTTAGTTGAGCAAGTATATTATATAGTATATTTTTTCTGTTTGAAATTATGCTTTTTAGATTTCTGTGAAGTATTAAACAATAGGACGTTTTGTGGTGAATAAAAATAAATATATATTTTTTAATAATTATTAATAATTTTTTGAATTTTATTTTGAATATTTTACAGCTTATTATTATTATTATTATTATTATTATTATTATTATTATTATTATTATTATTTATCCTTCCTTTTTCCAGATTGCTATATTTCTAAGAAGTAAAGTAATTTCTCCTCTCAGCACTGAGAACTTGTAAGAATACAGGAAACCACAACCTTGAGGTAAGTTTTGTATGTCATTATGTGAAGTGTGTAAGCTAGTGCTTGTATATAGCACACAAATAGAATAACTAATGGTTTTGGCAACTCTTTAGTACTCATTTCAAGTAGGTGTGTTTTGGTTGAATCATTCCTCACTAAAGAGCCTCAAATCTATCACATTTGAGCATCCATACGCCAAGATGTGATTCTGTCTATTATTTCAAATAATCGGTCTAAGATCGGAGTGGACATGTCTGCTGTCCTCTCAAGCATGTTTACTGATGTAAAAATACAGTAGGCCTGCACATTAATCCTGCTGTTTCTCAGAGTTGTGTCTATGAATATGAATACAACCCAAAAGAGAAGAAAACAATGGCTCCATCTTGTGGCTAACCCTTCTTCCAATTACAAAGGATGGTGTCAAAATCACTCAACCATAAACCATTTAATCAGGACAAATTATTTGATAATGACACAGTAATGCAAACATGCCTTTTTTAAATGAAACTGACTGATAGATCGGAATAAAATGAACAACTTATGTGCAATTTTTATAAAAAAAAAAAAAAAAAAAATCCTGTTAATCTTGAGTACCTATAGAGTAGTACTGCATCCTTCATATCTCCAAAAAGTCTTTGGTTTTATTATATTTATAAGAGAAAGATAGTCTGTACCGTTTTTGTTTTTTTGGAAAAACACAAGCCGCTAGAGGCGTGACGTTTGGGCGGAGCTAAAGAACCACGAGCACGCGTAAGCTTTTGCGTTGAGAGCGTCTGGAAGCTGTGACATTACCGTGAGGAAAAAACCATCATCCAAAACAAACCATGGCTACCAGTCAGAATCAGCCGTTTATTTATGATCCAGAATCAGATCCAGAGACTGAAATTGAACAAGAGCAGCAGCAGCAACGACTACAGCAGGACATCTCTTTGTGGTATGAAACTGTATATATTTGCTTAGCGGTTTTGGAAAATGACTAAGTTCCACTTTATGTTGTCTTTTTTTTTTTTTTTTTTTTTAACATGTGGGAAGTGCAGTTTGATCCCAACATCGCATGTTGTTTAGTTGATGTGCTTACGCGCCGATAGCTAAGTTAACAACACAGAGATATTTGAAGCAGTTTTACTCACCGCCTGCGGTTCCAACACACGATCGTGACCCTTTTTCATTGGGACTGCATTATCCTTAAGAAATAAACGATACGCAAATCCGGCGTCAAACTGGGCCTTGTTTGTAAAACAAGCATCTTCGAAATGCAGGGAACAAACAAAAACACTTGCACAACTCCATTGATGCTCTGTAAAAATAAACTCCATCCACTGGTCCCTTAATGCTGTTTTTTTTTTTTTTTTTGGGTAATCTGTGCAGGGTTGTCTTGCCCTGGCAACCAAAAACACACTTCTTTTGTGACATTTCGCAACGCTCTCGCTCTGGTCAGTGAATGTCTCTGCTCTGCTATACGGGAGCGCGCGCTCTTCCGGCAGAAGTGCCTTAGGACCCATATAAGGAAATTCCGCTCCATCTAACGTCACACAGACCCATACTCGAAAAAAAAACTTTCCGAACATTTCCGAACAAAAAACATTTCACTCCCCTTTTAATGCTAAATGAAGACCTGAAAGCCCCAGGTGACAGCTGGAATCTCTAACGGATGAACTGAAGGCATCCAGCAGATGTGGGGTCAGAGAACTGGCTAGATTTAGCCGAGGCGGAAGGCTGGGCAGCGTGGTCACCATAGGAGATTTTTGTACTTGTTGATACTGTGGGTAGGAAACAATGGGAAATGGGGAAGAAAATAGATATTCCAGACTTTTCAAGGGCCCTCTCTTCCTTTGGGGCCCTGGTAATCAGTACTGGTTTTACCCCCAGTCCAACGGCCCTGTGGGCAGGGCTCAACTGAAATTCTTCCAAGAACAGGTATAGGCAGGTATAAATTTGAGCACTTGCTGAGACTGGCATGGAAAAATACTCCGCAGTCAGGGGCATTATACAGTGCCCTCTATAAGTATTGGAACATTAAAGACAAAATTGCCTTCTCTGCTGTGGAGGCAAGGCATTTGCAAATATGATTAAAAGATGAATATGCGACAAAACTACAGAATGTCACATTTTATTATTAGGTCTTTCGACAAATACATATTTTACCAAATAGAATTCATCCCACTATTTGATGTGACCATAAGTATTGACGGTTGAATTGAAGGCAGATGTAAAAGACCAAAAGCTAATAGTAAGTTGCAGATACCTTACATGCAGTCAGAGCAGTGAGTCTGCAACCCATAGACATCACCAGACTCTTGGTCTTATGTTTTGAAATGCTTTCCCCAGCCTTTAATGCACCCAATTCCAAATGTTTCTTATTTTGGGGAGTTTCTGTCTTTAGTCTCCTCTTCAGCTGGTGAAATTAATGTTCAATCAGATTTAAATATGGAGATTGATTTGGGCAATCTAAGACTTTACATTTCTTTGCCCTGATAAAGTCCTTGACTGAACTGGCAGGGTGTTTTGAGTCATTGTCCTGATCTAATATGTGCTTTAAGGAATTTTCTTTCTAATTAGTTTGGTAGCATTTTCTTGAATATTGGCAGTCAAGATGATTTTGTACCCTTCCTAATTCATTCTGCCACTGCCATCACACATTAAGTCATCGTTAAAATTAAGAGGTCCTGTTGTAGAGACTGCCATGCATGCCCATGCCATAACACCACCAAGACTAAAGCAGTTTAAGACTTTGGTGGGTTTTTGTTAAATGTGAGCCAAATAAAAAATCAGACTTAAGACTTAAACTACTTCATTCTGTGTGCATTGAATTTATTTTATACATGAGTTTCATAATTTGAGTTTAATTATTGAAATTAACTTTTCCACGACATTCTAATTTACTGAGATGCACCGGTATGTATTGTTCAGTTATTTTGTGTCTGTACAGATGTCTTACCTGTTCTTTTTTAGAAAATATGTCACAATAAAGTCAGACCAGGACACAACACTCTCTAATGTGACTGCTCTCCAACTCTTGGTTCTCTCGCTGTATGGATAAGAAACTGCTTTCATGAAAATGAAAGCCGCTCACAACAGATTTGAGGAAACCTCAATATTTCAGCGACTTACAGCTTTTTCCACAGCCCCTACAGTAAATCCTTCATATTACTAACATTAGCGTCTCTGATCTGGGACTGAACTACTACTGTATGTGCAAAACTGGAGATAAAGATGGAAAAAGGCTTAATCTCCTCATCTGAAGTGTACAATTATGTAACATTCCTAGATTATTACTAGATTATTAGACATTACATCGTTGTTTGTGTAATTCTGGAGAACTTTACCTCCTCATCAAGAAAAAGTGTCTTTGCTTTTACAGGATAGTCAAACAGAAAGACCCAATGGGGAATTTCAAATAGCAACCCAGGTAAGTGTCAAATGACTTCTCATGCTAATTGGTTTCCTTTTTACTTGCAGGAATAAGGATATGAGAACAGATGAACTGCTGAAGGCAGGTAGGGGAATCCAGGTAAATACTTCAGATGAGTAGAGAGGTTGATGTTCACTAGAACTTCACCATCCATACACAATGTATCCTTCATTTGGCAGGTAGGGTAGTCTCAGCCTTAGATGTCATGCACATGGACAGTTGGCTAGATGTCTGATGCATATGAGACACAAAGTGGAAACACTTCAGGAGTGGTTGAATTCTACAGGATTTCAACGAGATGTGTATGTCGCATTCCACCTGGAAACAAAGATACCATGGCACCAAACCCCCTCACAAGAAAAAAAAAAGCCACTGTGTTTACAAAGGTTTAATTATTTTTATAATGCTGTATGAATTCAACGCTATAATTTAAATATTACATTTTAGATTCTGTAATTGATCCAAAACACAAGCTGAAAGGTAGAAATACTGAGGTATGACCAACAAAAACAAGTTTATCCACAATATGGAATATTTCAATTGCTGGCTCTTTTTTTCCTGTAGATTAAAAAAAAAAGGGTACCACTTTACAATAATGTTGCAAATGAATGAATGAATGAATGAATGAATGAAATAATAATAAAAAAATAACATGAACTAACATGAACTGTTAATATGATGTGCTAATTTAATGTATCTGAGCTTATATGGCAACCCATTCTCACTCCAAAGGTGTCAAAAACCGAAGCATGGTCAAGCACCTCTTGTTGTAGTTTTATATATGTTCTATATATTTGTCAGGATGCTTTATGTCCTTGGCGTATGTCCAATAAACACACTATGAGACCTTATGCCGTGAACCAGTGTTCTCTTTACTGTCTTCTATATCAACTCACATGCGCCTCTCAGGCCAGAGCAAAAAATAAATCACACGTCAAACACACAAGTCCACTTAGTATCTCACTCAAATCCACCACATCCCCTTTTTTCAAAAAAAGATATGATTTACACATTCAAATTTACTTAACTCAGATCTCCTCATTTACGTATATCAAAAGCTATATAACAGTGACTTTAGCTGAACTTAAGCATGACTAACCAAACCTTACATTTAGAACATAACTAACTTGTTCACTTACATTGCCACTATTATTTTGCCATTATGTCATAGACAGCTGTTTGGCTTCCCCTACTCTCTCTCATTTTTATTTTATTTTTTACATGTCCATGACATAAATATTATATCTCTTTTGGCCGGATTACTGTTCTACCACTTCTAGTGTGACATGCTGGATACTCATCCACCCTTTCCGGCGCAATCTCAGATGTTTGGTCAGGTTGTTGGGTGTCTGAGTCAGTACTTCCTCCACTTGTCCGTCAGGATCAACACTGTTGAACAGACTTGAATTTATCTGCCTCAAGTGGCGCCTGTTTCTCCTGAATATCTTTCCAGCTGGTGTCTGCACCGTGTATGATCGAGGCTCTTCTCTAATGCCCCACCACAGCGGGCTTCCAACCATGTCTGGTCTGCATTTGTACTGTACTGCCAGGAGGTAGCTCAGGTAGTGTCTTGGCATTATGGTTGTATTGATACCTCACTATACTAGTCATTATGTAAGAATAGATAAAGGTGGACTTTGAAAACTGTAAGATATAAATCTGACTCAACTCAGTTTGTTGTCCATGATGAGGAGAATACATATATGTAGGTTTTACTGCCCTTGTACCCCCAGGGACCCAGTAGCACCCCCCGGAAGAGCCAAAAACTGTACATTTCAAATGGCTGTAAATCAGAGTCCAATTAACATATCAAAGAGAAAATGGGCAGGATTATTACTTATGCTATGCTGATAAAATAAAGTTGAGCTCAGTTTTCAGAAGTAAATGGAAAGCTGGCATAAAGGCATTTTAAATATTGCTCACTGTAAAATACCGCATTTCAGCCTGTCTCTCAAATAGAGGTTTGCACAATGAACATATTTAGATACTAGGCACTGTTTTTTGTAGTTCATTGAAGTTATGCTTATGGTTAGGGTTAGGATCTCGCTAAAGATGTAATTTTTCTCAACATAGCAACACTTCATTGTTGACTACTAATGTGATGATAGCAGCAAAACATACTTTTTAACATGATGCACTGTTTAATATGGGTTAAAAGATAGTCCAACCACAGGCTGTCCTGAAAATTCACAGCCAATGACATCAAAGCTGAGCAGCGACGTCACACTTCCTTATACATTTATGACAGAGGCCTTTCGTTTTTTTGCTGAAGGGATAGATTCGGTTAACAATAGATTACATTTGCTACCTATTAGATTGTTTTATTAACGTCTACACTGTCCTCCGTTGTTCAGCTTGACAAAAATTGGGCAATATTGATGTGCACATGCCCAGCAGTTGCAGTTGTATCCCATCTAACCGATAGATTCCTCTCATTAAATATACGACAGATGTTTAAGATTTAGATTTATTTTTCTGACCAAAGACAAATATATTTACTAATCAAATGATGTGCTTCTAAAATGTACATTGTATATTACATTGTGTTTTATTGTTCTATTACATTGTGTTTTTAAAATTGTTCACATTTGTGTTTCTGTGATTTACTATTCTCTACCATTTGAACTCTAGGAATAAAAACAGAATGAATGAATGAATGAATAAATAAATATTTAAAGCATAATGAACATGCATAGTTTTGTAAGGATCTTCCAGTATTTATTGATGTCAAACTCATTTAAAGACGTGCCCAAATTACTGCACTGCATCCTCTGTCACCAAGCTCGTTTTTGCCACCATGAAGAATAAAAAGGCAGTTATGTTGTAAACATTAACTATTTTTTAGTATGCAAATGTTTTATTAAAAAACAAAACATTAAATACAGTATGTCTTTCAGAGAACACTGGAAAAAGATTTTCTTAAAAATTAAATTGACCAAAATGTGATACAACACAATGTAAATGTTTCAAACTCACAAAATAACATCATGAAGACATGCATGCCAAGTTTGCAATATCATCTATAAAACTATCAGCACAGCATCAAATAAACACTGATTGTCCGAAAATAGAGAAAGTGTTCAGGAAAACAAACACCTGCTACCTTTGACAATAACATCATGAATTCACTTCATGATTGGAACTAGGGGATGACTGTGTATGAATATGTCCTTTACTAAAACTCCTGATGAGAACTGATGCTTTTTTTAATGATAAAAGCATTAGGAAGACACCAAGTAAAGCTTACTGTATGAAGCTTGAAAAAGAGAGCACAATGCTTTATCAATACGAAATACTATTTTTAACTATTGTTTTCATCACTGGTTCTGTAATGTTTTCATTATGAGCATAGGATTAAAAACAAAGTTACATCTTCTGTAAAAATCAAACCACTGCAAAGTCAAATCACTGATCCAGGTACCATTTCTGTGTGTGGAGGATAAAGAGTTAACGAGGTGAGTCCTTGTGCATGATGGAAAAAACTACAGTGTTATCTGCAAACAATCCTGTAAGACAGAAAGAAAGGAAATATTATTACATTACATTCAACTTATACATTACATGGGGTTTTGTTTAGACCATAAAAGCAGCCTCTGTAAAGATGCTGTATAATTAAATGTTAAATGCATCCATTATTGAAAGCAAGTAATTAATAGCAAGCTATAGTCATATTAATTATTTTGATAGTGTCAGATGTGACAGTCCTGCGGCTTGTACAATATCATACAAGTGTTAAACTGAATTATTAAGACTGTGATGTGCGAATGTGTTTAGGGTTAATTTTTTAGACTTTGACCCTGTCCAGATATTCACACTTGCAGTCTTGGCCACTTGAGAGTGTGTGTACGTGACAGTGTGTGCAAGACAGTTCTCAGTCTTAATAATGCCAAAGCACACCGTCCTTAACGCACACTAAAGCTCTCCAATACTGATCCAGAGCGCTATACAAAACTTAAGTGTATCCCATCATACATCATGTTTTGGAATAAATCGTCAGACTTTTTGCCAAGATCTCACAAGAGGTCACGGAAAGCTTTCCAATGTACAGTATGTGAAATATTGATAACAATAATTAGATATAAAAAAAATCTCTGTAAACATAGAGAGACACCAAAACTGTGCAGTGTTGGGGTTCTCCAGGACCAGGATTGGGAACCACAGTCATCAGGTCATGAAAAGTTTAACACACACTTGTGTTCATCATGCTCACTCGAACACTAGGCCAAATACAGGAAAAACTTCAAATACGTAATCAAGTGGTCAAGTGCAAAGATGGCAAGTGTGGGTATTTGGACAGTGCAAAAGTTTAAGAAACAACAAACACTGTACAAATTATAACAGCAGGGATGTTTGATAAAAAGGACAAACTATCACAGACTTACTGCTGCAAATGTCTGCCTCCGCAGCTTTCTGTCTTCTCCATTTCTGAAGGAATACCTCTCCAGAAACACCACTGGGCTGACTGTGCTTCCTTTACGTCTTTTCAGCTAAAAACAAAATAAAATAAAATAACAAAAAAGGGGAGAGAAAAAAAAAATGTATACAGCATGTTAATAATGATCTGTGCGCAAAACATTTAGATATAAACTGATATGAATGAACTACAGTTACTGTGGAAAAACATGCTAAATGTCCTGTTTACTGTGTTTTAGCTTCAAACTTCATTTATTACTATTGTAAGTGTCGTGATTACCATGATTTTACTACAAATACAACTTACATCTTTGAACCTGAAATTAATATAAAACGGATCGAAGGTCTGTCACGTGACCGATAGAGTTTAATCACATGATTAAAAAGCGATTAAACATATGGTGCTAATCTGATTAATAAAGAAGCAGAATACATTCTATAAAAGGCATTAAAAGAGCGCATTTATGACTACTCACCCAAACTGGGGAAACTGATGGCAAGTATCGCGATGTGTGCTGACTGAGACTTCTTCTAATGGTTTCGTCCGATATGCCTGCGCTGGCGGCCGTTGTGGCTGCTCCGATCCGAAAGGAGTGTATTGAGTAGTGTTCGGGAGATATGCCTGAGGCGCTGAGAACCTTTTGAAAGTGCTTGTTAAACCAAGATCTTGTGGCCATTTTCCCCTTTTCGTTAAGGAAGAGGGGTTCTTGAGGAGATGAATTATTGGCATATCTGGAAGCAACATACTCCGATAGTGGCTCAAAAGGGCTGATGAAGGAGTTGAAGCGAAATATGTAGATGGGAAATGACTCTCCTAATTGGTCGGTTTTGCTCTTCTTCAGAGTGAATATGAGAGACTCTGAAGTGTGAGCTGAGATGTCGGAGAGGCTGGGATGAATGACTGGATTGAAAGCAGAAGTCGAAGGGGCCATTTCTGAGCACCTCAAGAAACCAAAGAATCCGAGAAGAACCATGCACTCTAATGTTCGGTCTATTGAAGGACTCGAGTAGCCGGAGCGTAATGTGAGGATACATTGGCTCAGAAGATCGGCGGTTAGTGGCAAGCGATTAGTTTTGGGAGCTGATTCTAGTTTCTGAAGGCCTTTAATTAGCATGGAAACGTGGGAATGGGAAATTGAGTGGCACTGCTCGCCGGTCACCAGCTTGTGGATGAAGTTGATTCCTGATAAGTAAGACTTGATGGTGGAGGTTCAGATTTTTTGATTTAGATGAGCGTGCGAGACAAAGTTGCAGATTGACCAAGCGTCTATTAGAGGAAAATGAAGTTGGTAGTACGAGTGGTAAGCCTTAAAGTACTTCCATCCGGTTAGGTAGGTGGAGAGGGTCCTAAGGGCGAGACCGTTGAGGATAGCTTCTCGCGAAGCACGTGAAAGGTCTTCCAGGCGGGGATTTAATTGAAGATTGTAGCTGAAAACGGTGGGACTGGCGTGGGATGGATGTCTGACTCTGGAGCCAAGATTCTGAACTTTTGAAAAGAAAGACGAGACAAAGAATCAGCTATGTTATTGCGGTAGCCCGGAATGTGGGCGGCTCGTATTACAAACTGGTGTTGAACAGATATTAGAGTCAGTCTGCGGACGAATTGCATGATGGCCGGGGAACAAGATCTACTTTTATTAATGATTTCAACTACTGTGGAGTTGTCAGAGTGGATAAGTATAGTATGTTTAGACCATTCATACCCCCAAAGGATGGCTGCAATAATGACTGGATAAATTTCATGAAGAGTGGATGAGGGCGAGACTGATTGCTGAACGAGATGGCTAAACTCGGGAGGCCATTCGGAAGTGAACCAACGACCGCCATAGTACCCCCCAAATCCGGTGGAAGGTGCTGCATCGGTATACAGCTGGATGTCTTCAGGCTGAGTAATGTAGTCGTTATAGAAGAAGGATATACCATTCCAAGAAGACAAGAATTTCTGCCAGAGGTGTATCTCCATCTTACAGCCTTCGTCCAGATTGACATTGTCATGGAGGGAAGGAATTGAATTGAAGCTGTTTTTCATAGAAGGAAGGAGAGAAAAGACTTCCCTTGGGGAATTATTCTGATGGCGTAGTTGAGGTGACCGAGGAGGACCAAAAGCTGCTGCTTCGTGCACCTATCTACCAGAAGGTAATTTGATAGCAGAAGAGAAATACGTTGTACTTTCTCTGGAGGCAGCTATCCTTGGAAGGACGTGGAGTCTAGGGTGATGCCTAAAAACTCGATGGAAGTGCATGGCCCAATTGTTTTCTCTTTTGAAAGGGGAACGCCCAGCTCCGAAAAGACTTTGATGAGAGTAGACAGACCTGAGTGTGGAGGTGAGGATGGAGGTGTAATGATGAGAAAGTCGTTGAGATAGTGAAGGACATAGGGAAGCTTGTGGTTGTTGATAAGGATCCAACATAAGGCCTCAGCGAGAGTGTCGAAAATCTTTCGCCAAAGAAACGCCAAAGAAACGCCAGAATACTGGATTAATGGGCATGACATTAAAGGCATCGGTGATATCAGCTTTTGAGAGCCACGAGCTGTGGCCTGCCTGGCGGATGAGAGTGATAGCTTGATCGATGGTAGCATATTTCATAGAGAAATCAGGGGCAGGGATGATGCTATTAATGCTAGGAATAAATGAGCCATGAGGGGAAGAAAGGTCAATGATTAATCTCTTTTCCCCAGAGTATTTCCTGGTAGCGATTCCTATAGGACTGATTCTAAAAGGAGAGAAAGGAGGTTCTTTGAATGGACCAATCATAAATCCTTCTTGAACTTCCTTCGCTATTAGTGCATCTACAGTGTCTGGCTCGGAGAGAGCGGACTGAAGATTGTTGAAGATATGAGAAGTGTCTGGCGTGATATCTAAACCTGGATTGAAACCATTTACTAAGCCATTGGTAAGAAAATCTACAAACTCTTTATCGGGGTGGTTTAATAAAGCGGAGGTTAGGGCTTTAACCTTAATCGGAGTGCTGAGGTACTTTAGTAGTCATTGAGGTAAGGTGGTTGGGCTGTGGGGGCAGGAATTCCTGGCGGGGGCGCCGCCACAGAAGGAGCAGACGTGGAGTAGTCTGCAGCTGGAGAGCGAACAGCCAAGGTCGTTAAAATTATCTATCTATTCTATCTATCTTTATTCAAATCATGCTCAGCTTTTTCAATATTCTTTTTAATCATTTTCAAATATTTGCAAACATTTATCTTGGAAAAACTTTTTTTTTTTTTAAGTAAATTTTAAGCTTTGTTGTTTTTATACTCACATAGACATATCTGACCCACGAGGACCAGTTAGTCTTGCTGATATTACACTTTTCATTATAGTTTGTAGTTGGGCAAGATTTAGTCATCTTCACTTGTATTATGCCAAATTACACTGTCTCATAATTAAATGTAGCTAATTCCAGATCAGTGGACATCCATCAGTGTTCAATTAAATTCAATTAAACTCAAGTTTATTTGTATAGCACTTTTTACAATAAAAATCTTTACAAAGCAACTTCCCAGAAAATTATGTTTCTACAATATTTAGTAATAGCTTACAAGTGGTGACTGTCAGTTTGTGCACGTATGACAAGATTTGTAGAAAAATCAATACAAGACGTAGTCAGCCAGACGATGAACATTATTAATATTACTAATAATAATTAATAATTATTATATGATGCAGTCACACATGTAGCAATATTTGTTAGTTATGTTTGTTGATTCAGGGTTAGCATCATCTGGGGTCCTCTGAGGGTCAGAATCATCTCTTCTCAGGTGTTCTGGATCCAGACTGGAGCTTGTGTAAATCCTAGTTACCACGTGATGTAAATCCTGTGGCAAAACATAGAAACAAATCGAGACATCATTAGCATAGCTGCTGATCCAACAAAGTAAAATTAATTAGATTAACCCAAGCTAAAGAATAAAAATGCGCATTTGATCATATGCAACTACACTCACATTTTAAGATACATTATTCAAATGCTTGGGGAATGAGATGCGTTTTTAATCTAGATATAAACAGAGAGTGTGTGTCTGAACCCCAAACATTATCAGGAAGGCTATTCCAGAGTTTGGGAGCCAAATGTGAAAAAGCTCTACCTCCTTTAGTGGACTTTGCTATATAAGGAACTACCAAAAGTCCATCGTTTTGTGACCTTAGGGAACGTGATGGATTGTAACGTGGTATAAGGCTAGTTAGGTATGCAGTAACTAAACCATTTAGGGCCTTATAGGTAAATAATGATAATTTGTAACTGATACGGAACTTAATAGGTAGCCAGTGCAGAGACTGTTACAATAGTCCAGTCTAAAGGTCATAAATGCATGAACTAGCTTTTCTGCATCAGAAACAGATAACATGTTTCGTAGCTTGGCAATGTTTCTAAGATGGAAGAATGCAGTTTTTGTAACATGGGAAATATGATTTTCAAAAGACAAGTTGCTGTCTGATATAACACCCAGATTTTTGACTGCAAAGGAAGTAACAGTACATCCGTTTAGTTGCAGATTGTAATCTACAAGATTCTGTGTAGTGTTTTTTGGTCCAATAATTAATATCTCTGTCTTATATGAATTTAATAGGAGAAAATTATTTCAGGTAGGATCTAAACTATGTTATAGCCTGCCCTTGTATACCTGTATAGTTTTGTAATCGATCTATGAGTGTGATCTAATAAACATGTTGTTGGTTTAGGTACAGTGATACTGTAAGTTTAATTAGCTCTTCCTGTCCTATATTTGTAAAGCACTGCAGTTTATCTTTGGGTGCGATGGATGAAACTGAAGTGTTAGATGGTGTAGAATCTAAATTCGCTATTTTATTTCTAATGTTATCTATTTTATCAGTGAAGAAATTCATAAAGTCATTACTATTAAACATTGGTGGAATAATTGAATCAGGTGGTGTCTGGTAATTTGTTAATTTAACCACTGTGCTAAATAAAAACCTTGGATTGTTTTGGTTATTTTCTATGAGTTTGTGTATATGCTCTGCCCTAGCACTTTTTAGAGCCTGTCTGGACATAGCTGGACATACTGTTTTTCCACACAATTCTAAAAACTTCCAAGTTAGTTTTTCTTCATTTGCATTCAAGACTACGAGTTACTTTCTTGAGAGAGTGAGTATTACTGTTATACCATGGCACAGTACGTTTTTCTATAACCTTTTTTTCAATTTGAGGGGGGCAACAGCTTCTAATGTATTAGAGAAAATAGTGCCCATGTTGTCAGTCATTTCATCTAGTTCATGTTTATTTTTGGGTACAAATAGCAGTTGAGATAGATAAGGCAGGTTATATGCGAATCTTTCTTTGGTGGCTGGAACAATAGTTCTGCCCAGACGGTAACGCTGAGACATTAATATCAGTAAAATGCAGCATGCACGATACAAGAAAATGGCCTGTAACATCATTACTTTGAGGTAAGATATCTATAACGGTAAGATCGATTCCATGAGATATAATTAAATCTAGTGTATGATTTAAACGATGAGTGGGCCTGGTGACATTTTGCTTGACTCCAAAAGAGTTTATTAGGTCCTTTACAAGTCCTAATGCATCATTTGTATTATCAACGTGGATATTAAAATCTCCCATGATTAGCGCTATATACTACGCTTTATATCACTAGTGTCAGTTTAACAACAGTACAGAGCATTACAGCAGCAGTTATTTTAGCTTCTAACTTCTCTCATGCAAATATGTGCACTTCAACTGAAACAGAAAACCACAGAAAGACTAATGGAAACGTGTGCTTGGTGACCAATGATCCACTAAGTCGAGATGTGAAGTGAGAGTTTCATGACAAGTTGCAAATGTGTTTGTAAGTGGTCTGAATGAAAGACTTGTGGTTTTCCTGTTTTGACATGTTTAGATGTTGAATTGAACCCATAACAAAAATACAAAGAACCGTATGAATTTTATAAGTGAACTTTGATTCAAAAACTCATGAGAGGAATGAATTGACTAATTGAATTTGATATGTAAACTGCAAATTGCCTCAAATAAGGATGCCTTATCTTTTTGTCTGAATCAAATATATAGTTAAACATATCTATCAGATAAACAAAAGTTATCTTGAAGAGTTAAATTTTTATGAACCCATCAGGTGCCTGATCACAAAGCCTAATTAGTGAAAAACAAAGAAACAAACAAAAAACAACAACAACAACAAATAGTCTATTAGGTAACTCTTTGTTACTTCCAAAAAAAAAACATGCCATTTTTCTGCCAACCCCGCATGACGCAGACCATTTTAGGTCAGACTTTCCATTGGCGTGGACCAATCAGATAGAAGTTGACATGCATTAAGACCCTCACCAGCGTCATTGTCACTATCACCCACAATCACTGACTGAGATGGAGAAGACAATACTTGCTCTCATCGTGCTCATGTGTAAGAAAACCTATACTTCTTTAGAAAGATACAAATTTTGGTATAATCGTACAATTTGAAGTGCTTCATAAGGTTATGTTGTGCTTTTACAGACATCTTACTGTTCTGTCAGAAAATAATCTATGGAGAAGAAGTGGAGATGAAAGTCAGACCAGGAGACAACATCACTCTCTACTGTGATCGCTCTCTAACTCTTGGTTCTATCGTTGTGTGGATAAGAAACTGCTCTCATGAAAATCAACCGTCTCTCATAATAGATTTGAGGAGACTGGGAGAGGAGATATTTCAGCGATTCAGCTTTATCCACAACCCCTATAATAATTCTTATGATCTACATATTAATAACATTAGTGTGTCTGATCTGGGACTGTACTACTGTAAAAAAGTAGAAAATAAGGTAAATCAAGATGAAAAAGGCATCCTCTCAAGAACAGAAGTGAACTATTATGGAAACCAAATTCGTCTCTCTCTGGAAGGTAAGAAAACAGTTATCAGTTGTGTAATTCTGGGGCACTTTTCTTTCTCAGCGAAAAAAATAATATAAAAATAATATATTTTGTTTATGTTTAGTTGAGCAAGTATCTCCTGTAACAGACTGTGTGTTCTGCTGGACGCTGCTGTTCAGTGTGTGTCCGGTGTGTGTTCTCCTCTCTTCACTCCTGTCCTCCATCTGTGTTTATTGCTTCTGTTTGGCTCAAACCACAGGTATCTTGTTTGCGGTTCATTTCCTTATCACCTTTTCCAAAATACATTTGTAAATATATAATTGATATAAAGTTTTGGTCAGTCTTTGGTCAGAAATCAAAGCTGCAAACAAATATGTGTATAGTATGTTTTAAAAGCTTATGATTTTAAAATGCTGTTATTTTTGAGTGGAATACAATTATTTTACTGATTTCATTTGCAGATTTCAGAGTTGCCTCAGAAAAAAATCTGGCCAGTCTTAATTTTGTAGAATTCACATTCATGTGAATTTGAATTAAAGTCATTACACTTTAACAACTTTATCTGCCCTAATGCACTCTCAGAGAGAGAGAGAGAGAGAGAGAGAGAGAGAGAGAGAGAGAGAGAGAAAGAGAGAGAGAGAGAGAGAGAGAGAGAGAGAGAGAAATAGAGAGAGAGAGAGAGAAATAGAGAGAGAGAAGGTATACAAGCAGTCACGGGGGGTCAAAAAGTATACAAATTTACCATTTCAGTACTAATATTTACTTTTAAAGGTACTTATATGGTTTGATAGGATAGGAACATATTTAGCAGATCATGCAAAATATTTGAATACTGAGAAAATCACTTTTAAAGTTGTCCAAATGAAGTTCTTAGCAATGCATATTATAATCAAAAATTAAGTTTTAATATATTTACGGTATGAAATTTACAAAATATCTTCATGGAACATGATCTTGACCTAATATCCTAATGATTTTTTGTATAAAAGAAAAACCCATACAATGTATTTTGGCTTTTTTTACTAATATACCTGTGCGACTTAAGTTACTAAGGTAATCAGGAACAGAGGTTTACCATTTGCAGAGGTTTTTCTCCATTGACTTCATTGTACCTTTTTTCAGAGGGTGTCTGAAATCGGGTGGGTGGTTTTGAAATGAAAGATGCTTCACACATTTGATGTTTTTTATAATCTAACATAATCAAAAATGATGAGAAAAACTTATGTTCCTGTGTTAAGACCTGCATTTTTTCTCACTGTACTTATTTTACCTTCATATTTTCATGCCATCTTTAGGTTCTGCAGATATACTCACAGCAGATGTTATTAAGGTATCTAGATAATTGATTTCAGTAAATTGTTAAGCTTTTTCATGTCAAAGACAATAGTTTCATTTGTATCATGTTGATCTCCTATTCATTTCAGGGTGATCCAATGAAGAAACATCAGTGTGTGATGAGTAAGACTGGAAATATCTGCCTCCACACTGAAGTCTCTTATAGACTGACATCTGCACATCCCTATGCCAAGATATGATTCTGCCTGATCAATTTATACTTACTGCCAACTTGCTGCTTACTATTGCTCACTCTTTTTTTACTCATCAATGCCCATTGAGATCTCTGTCTTTTTTCTCAAGCTTAATTTAACTACATTTAGTACATATGCACACACATCCAAAACATTTTTATATGCAATTATTACACATTTACATATTAAAGGGGGGGTGAAATGCTCGTTTTCACTCAATATCCTGTTAATCTTGAATACCTATAGAGTAGTACTGCATCCTTCATAACTCCAAAAAGTCTTTAGTTTTATTATATTCATAAGAGAAAGATAGTCTGTACCGATTTTTCCCGGAAAAACACGACCGGCTGGAGGCGTGACGTGTGGGCGGAGCTAAAGAATCACGAGCGCGAGTAAGGTTTTGCGTTGAGAGCGTTTGGAACAACCTGGTCTCACAGAATTCCGTGAAATGTCCACGGGTCCTTAACTCAAAATCCGTGAAGTCACGGAATTGCCCCAAATTCCGTGACCCGGCCACGGATATTTCTCCAACGCAAGTTGACCTCCCGTGATCCACACACGGATACCCGTTTCAATGACGGAGTACAGAACTCGCTGAACGGACGTGCTTTCTCATTTGGAAACGCAACATTTGACGTATTTGTTTCTTTTCCAATATCAAATGCCATAATGACATTAACCAGACAGCTGTTGTAGTTATTGCATTGTCCTGTCATCATAAAAATTACGTTTGTTTCAGTTACAAAAGTCCCGTGATGGCACGGACCTCCACAACCTGACCTCACTCACTTGTTTAGGAACTTACAAGCTTTTCGTCGACACTGTTGCAATGGTATGTAATTAACTTGCCATTTTTTCTCGTCCTGTCATCATAAATGCTGTTTTATAACAAAGTTCGGGAGGAACAGTCGCAGTTCATTAACCTGATTAACACAAGTGGAGACCAATCAGTAATCAACTCATGACAAGGTATAAATAACAGCAGAACCTATCTCTGTTCATTGACAGTTTTCAGCATCCCGGTTCGCGCTGTCTGTCATCTTATCACAGACGAAATCTTCCTTCCAACAAGGAGATCCATACCGGTGATTTTTCAGATATGCTACTTTGCTGACCATGATCATTAAACACGGCCGTTGAGCACCATCAAACGTCATCGCGACAGCTGCTCTTCGTGCCAAGCCACACGTCGTGGCCAATAGACCGTGCAAAGTTCAAGCTCGCCTCGCTTGACACCACAATTGATCCGATCAAGACCGGGCTCTCTTTGAGCGCTGGAATCGCAGCACCAGCAGGCATTCAACCAGCCCGCTCCTCAGTTCTTACTGCAGCAAGCCTCTTTCACTTCCCGCAGCGGCTCAGCCTTTCACCGCGGCTTTTTCCGGCCGAGGCGAAGTTTGAGGCCGCCTCCTGCGTCATAAATCAATACATTTTCAGATGAAGACGGTAAATACAGGTTTGCGGCCAGAAGTAGTGCGAGAGCCGCGTGGAGTTCCGATCACATATGTATGTGGAAATTCAGATCCAAATTGAGCCTCGGATGCGTTCAAATATTTAAACTTCTGCGACCAGGCCTTGTGCAAACGCCCGACCGGATGTGATCTTTCGGTGCGAGGGCAGAATTACCTATATTTTGTTAACCTTGACATTATTCTTCAACATCATTTATGTAAAATGGTGGTTCATAATAATTATGGCAGAAATAATTATTAAACCATTATTTACGTGATTAGCCCCATAAAACCTACTGTTTTTATTTAGGGGGTAATCTGATTTGTGACGATGTATTCATACATTATACATTATATTCATTCAAATTATTAACTTTACCATGGTGAACATGTCAAGGTAACAGTTAGGGCTACTGCACGACCAGTTTGAAAGTTAAGCACGCCTGCCGCGAGAGGGAGAAATGCGACAATCGTGTACAAATGTCGCGTGCTGTGGAAAGGAGGCTTAAAGTTTGTTAAATCAGGCCATGAGGTAGTCATCATCCACACTGAAATGTTCAAAGATATCATCTGCCTTACCGTGCATGTTTAAACCTCACTGAGGTTTTACAGACAAGTTTCATGCAATTATTCTGGCAGGACCCATTTTCTTGGGGACATATTTCACCATCTACTGGCGTGATCATTATACCCTTGTTTTGCCGCAGGACAGCAGTGTGAGTAAATTCTGAGTTTTTCTAGGACCGTAATATGAAAGCATGCAAGTAAATATCGTTAGAACTGCTTGTAAGTGAATAGCACATAACTGCAATTAACGTTATTGCCATAATCATGTCTGTTGGTATGTTTTACAGACATAATGATTTTCATTGCATAATGATTCCCATAGTTTTCAGAAGCCTCTGTTTCCACAGTCTATACTACAACGTGAAACCAGTGTTCCAGATGTATCCATTAGTGCTAGTGATGTGTCGTTCGTAAACGAATCGTTCTTTTTGAACGAATCTTTTAGGTGAACGAATCTTTTAGGCGAACAAATCGTTCATGTTATCCACGGACTCATATTTCTCGTTCAGTAAAGTTCCTCCCTTCATAGCAGCGCGGCGCTTTAAGCAGCGCATGCGCAGCTCAGTGAACCGGGTAACAACCGTTTCATCCTGTCAAAGAATTACTCAACATCGAGCCGATAGCCTTCGAGTATGAGATGTGACAGAGTATGTGATTTGTTGAATGTAGTAACGAATACGCCCTTCAATGAACGAGTTTCATATGAGTCTGAACTAGATCTAGAGATCTTATCGTTCGTGAGTGAAATGACTGAACTGGCACACTTGTCATTCGTGAACGAACTGAATGAACGGATACATGTCGTTTGTGAATTAAATGAACTGGCACAAAGCATCTTGTTCGCGAACAAAATCTGCTATTTTAGCATGTCAATCTCGAAAATGCAAAGCGCAGTTATAGGTACAGTACTGTGCACATACGCTCGTTTTGATATTTAGCAACTCCACGTTTAATCCACAGACTGTAAAAGAAAGGTTAATCCCCGATTTATGGATGTGAATATATAATATACAAACTGTCTGACCAAACAATTAAAATGCTAAATAGGCAAGAAACCCTGTGCTTTGTTCATCTGAACAACTCAATTAGACTTCATATATTGAACGCGATTATACACACATTTTAATAAAGCCAGATCAGTTTTTGTAACAAGTGAATGCGTTCGTTGACGTAAGACATAACACATAATACATTCTTTTGCCACCTGCTGGCATATTCTGTGTAAAACGAAGAAATTATCTCCGAACTAATCATTTTGTTGAATGAACCGAAAATGAACGAATCTCTAGAAAGAATCATAATTTCCACCACTAATTAGTGCTGCAACGACGCGTCGACATCATCGCTTACGTCGAGAAAAAAAATAAATAAAATAAAATACGTCGACGCGCGTGCAATGCGTGGACGCGTCACACTGTTTACATCTCGCATAATGGCATACAGTGAATGAAGAAGTTGCATTCTATCACAAACCGAGACCACTGTTATTAAAAGTATGAGAATACTTTAAACAGAGGACAAATAAAACGTCTCTTTGTTCCCTTTGCAAAACCGATATGGTGTACCACGGCAGCACAACTGCGATGAGCGAGCACCTCAGAGGAACATCTAGGCGATCTCGGGTGTCTCCATGCAATTTAACTGGTTACCCCGTGATCTGGTGACCAACTTCCTGGTTCAGGTCTGATATTCTTGCGCTGCGGCATCCTGAAAAGTTGAGATGTTTTCAACTCTATGCGGAGCGGACGCGCCTGAGAAGGAGAAAAAAAAAAAAAAAAAAAAAAACGTGATGGGTGACCGGCCCCTTAAAAGACAGCGCGCCACGAGACAACAGTCACAAACCACCGAGCTACCCAGAATCAGCTCCAGATCTCTGGAAACCATGCCAAACCTTGCAGAACCATAACTACATTCTATGGTCATGATGCTAAAGAACATTTCAAGACGTCTCAGACAACGGTAAATTTATGGCTACCGTGGTTTAATTATAAATGCTGTCATAAACTCATATTTACAATAGTAAAATAATTTTTTGCCTCTTATTTTATACTGTAAAAAAAAAAAAAAAAAAAAAAAAACTTCCTCCACATTGGTTGAAAATGAACAAAGGTTGAAAATGTTACTAACCTGCCTACTCTTCCCACAGTCAAGGAGGGGGAACTCAGGGCCCAGTGGTTAGAGAGTGGACTCCTAACCCTAGGGTTGTGGGTTCGAGTCACGGCCCGGCCATGCCATGACTGAGGTGTCCTTGAGCAGGGCACCGAACCCCCAGCTGCACCCTGGGCACCGCAGCATAAATGGTTGCCCACTGCTCCGGGTGTGCGTTCACGGTGTGTGTGCACTTGGATGGGTTAAATGCAGAGCTGCTTCCACAGGAGCCTTTTCCATATCTCCCCATTGCCGCAGCAGTGCCTGCTCCCGCAGGAGCCTTTTCCGTATCTCCTCACTGCCGCAGCAGTGTCTGCTCCCGCAGGAGCCCCTTTCGTATCTCCTCACTGCTGCAGCAGTGCCTGCTCCCGCAGGAGCCCCTTTCGTATCTCCTCACTGCCGCAGTAGTGTCTGCTCCCGCAGGAGCCCCTTTCGTATCTCCTCACTGCCGCAGCAGTGTCTGCTCCCGCAGGAGCCCTTTCTGTACCTCCCCCAGATACACAAAAAAAAAAAAAAGTCATGTTAAGCCATTTCACTGAAATAAGCTGTTCAGTTTTCACAATAAGCGACGTGAATTTCAACAAGGGTTTATGATCAGCTTTGATGCCCCACATTCCCAGTCGCATTAGCCTCTGCACAATACGCCGTTTTCAATAATAAAAATTTTTAATTTAAAAGTCTCAAAGCAGACGCAGTAAATATTTATCCGTTTCCACTGCCCGTCCAGCGAGCACCAGTCTCTCAGCGGACGCAGTAAATATTTATCCGTTTCCACTGTCCGTCCAGCGAGCACCAGTCTCTCAGCGGACGCAGTAAATATAATTTGTTTCCACTGCCCGTCCAGCGAGCACGAGTCTCTCAGCGGACGCAGTAAATATTTATTTGTTTCCACTGCCCGTCCAGCGAGCACCAGTCTCTCAGCGGACACAGTAAATATTTATCCGTTTCCACTGTCCGTCCAGCGAGAACGAGTCTCTCAGCGGACGCAGTAAATATTTATTCGTTTCCACTGCCCGTCCAGCGAGCACCAGTCTCTCAGCGGACGCAGTAAATATTTATTCGTTTCCACTGCCCGTCCAGCGAGCACGAGTCTCTCAACGGACGCAGTAAATATTTATTCGTTTCCACTGTCCGTCCAGCGAGAACGAGTCTCTCAGCGGACGCAGTAAATATTTATTCGTTTCCACTGCCCGTCCAGCGAGCACGAGTCTCTCAACGGACGCAGTAAATATTTATTCGTTTCCACTGCCCGTCCAGCGAGCACGAGTCTCTCAGCGGACGCAGTAAATATTTATCCGTTTCCACTGTCCGTCCAGCGAGCACCAGTCTCTCAGTGGACGCAGTAAATATTTATCCGTTTCCACTGTCCGTCCAGCGAGCACCAGTCTCTCAGCGGACGCAGTAAATATTTATTCGTTTCCACTGCCCGTCCAGCGAGCACGAGTCTCTCAACGGACGCAGTAAATATTAATTCGTTTCCACTGTCCGTCCAGCGAGCACCAGTCTCTCAGCGGACGCAGTAAATATTTATTTGTTTCCACTGCCCGTCCAGCGAGCACGAGTCTCTCAGCGGACGCAGTAAATATTTATCCGTTTCCACCGTCCGTCCAGCGAGAACGAGTCTCTCAGCGGACGCAGTAAATATTTATTCGTTTCCACTGCCCGTCCAGCGAGCACCAGTCTCTCAGCGGACGCAGTAAATATTTATCCGTTTCCACTGTCTGTCCAGCGAGCACGAGTCTCTCAACGGACGCAGTAAATATTTATTTGTTTCCACTGTCCGTCCAGCGAGCACCAGTCTCTCAGCGGACGCAGTAAATATTTATCCGTTTCCACTGTCTGTCCAGCGAGCACGAGTCTCTCAGCGGACGCAGTAAATATTTATCCGTTTCCACTGTCCGTCCAGCGAGCACCAGTCTCTCAGCGGACGCAGTAAGTCCATCCAGCGAGCACTAGTCTCTCAGCAGACGCAGTAAATATTTATCCGTTCCACTGTCCGTCCAGCGAGCACTAGTATATTTATCCGTTACCACTGTCCGTCCAGCGAGCACCAGTCTCTCAGAGGACGCAGTAAATATTTATCCGTTTCCACTGTCCATCCAGCGAGCACTAGTCTCTCAGCGGACGCAGTAAATATTTATTCGTTTCCACTTTCCGTCCAGTGAGCATGAGTCTCTCAGCGGACGCAGTAAATATTTATTCGTTTCCACTGTCCGTCCAGCGAGCACGAGTCTCTCAGCGGACGCAGTAAATATTTATTCGTTTCCACTGTCCGTCCAGCGAGCACCAGTCTCTCAGCGGACGCAGTAAATATTTATTCATTCCACTGTCCGTCCAGCGAGCCTCAGTCTCCCAGCGGACCCAGTAAATATCTATTTTTCATTATTATTTTTCTTTCCTCTGTCTGTCCAGCGAGCCTCAGCCTCCCAGCGGACACAGAAAATACCTATTTGTCTTCTCTATCAGTCCGCGAGCACTAATCTCACAGCGGACTCAATAACATCTATTTTTCCACTGTTTGTCCAGCGAGCACTAGTCTCCCAGCGGATGCAGAAATATCCATTGATTTCCCTGTCCGTCCAGCGAGCGCTAGTCTCTCAGCGGATGCAGTAATTATCTAATTCCTTCTACCTGTCCATTGGGCCTCAGTCTCCAAGGGGACACCGTAAATACATATTTTTTCCTCTGCCTGTCCAGCGAGCACTAGTCCCTCAGCGGACGCAGTATGCATCCATCTCTTCCTGTTCTTCGTCCAGCAAGCCCAGTCTTCCAGCGGACGCAGGGACATAATTCGTCTCCCATATCTGTCCAGCGAGCCTCAGTCTCCCAGCGGACGCAGTAATATCTATTGGTTTCCTCTGTCTGTCCAACGAGCACTAGTGTCCCAGCGGACGCGGTAAATACCTATTCATTCCTCTACCCGTCCAGCGAGCCTCAGTCTCCCAGTGGACGCAGTATGCATCCATCTCTTTCTGTTCTTCATCCAGCGAGCCAGTCTTCCAGCGGATGCAGGAATATAATTTGTTTCCTCTATCTGTCTAGCGAGCCTCAGCCTCCCAGCGGATACATTACGCATCTAGTCAATATATCATTACACCTCGCAGGCAGACGGTGGAGCCCGTCTTCCCGACACCATAACTGCTTCTTCCTCAACTATTAACCAACAGGACCTGCCTGCTCCTCTACTTCTGCCAGAGGCAATGCAAGATCTCCTGGTCAAACGACCATACTTCTAAAAACGTCAGCCCGCCAAATCTCTGCGTTTTGGGGGGTTCGTAGTCTGGCGGCTGTCCTTTTGCTCTCTTGTCTTTGGGGGGAGTACTCTGGGTTCGGGCCACATCCCGAGCTCGGAGCCCTCCACCCGGACAGCACGCCAAATACGCATAAACTTACGGTATTAATATACGTAGATGTGAACTCGTGAAATGCTGTTTTATAACAAAGTTCGGGAGGAACAGTCGCAGTTCATTAACCTGATTAACACAAGTGGAGACCAATCAGTAATCAACTCATGACAAGGTATAAATAACAGCAGAACCTATCTCTGTTCATTGACAGTTTTCAGCATCCCTCCTCCACCCCATTTCTCCTCACTTATAGATCCATCTACTCTTACCACAACCGGGGGGAGTACTCTGGGTTCGGGCCACATCCCGAGCTCGGAGCCCTCCACCCGGACAGCACGCCAAATACGCATAAACTTACGGTATTAATATACGTAGATGTGAACTCGTGAAAATCCAGTTTGATGGCGTTTTACACACATTTTGGCTATAGTCAGAACTAAAATCTGTGATAGGAGCACGGAGTGAGTCTGTGCTTAGATCACGGATAACTCTAACGCAAGTCAATGACACTCATCTTCCGTGGTCCGTACACGGATCGTTTCAGTGATGGAGTACAGACCTAACTCAATGGACGTGCTATCTCATCTGGAAACGCAACATTTGAAGTATTTATTTTTTTCAACACCAAATACCATGACCAACCTGACTGTTATTGTAACTATTGCATTGTCCTGCCATCATACAGATTCACTTTGATTCTGTTAGCCTAACTAAAATCTGTGATACGAGCACGGAGTGAGTCTGTGCTGAGATCACGGATAACTCTAACGCAAGTCAATGACACTCATCTTCCGTGGTCCACACACGGAAACCCAGTCTCACGGCAGTTCGTGATTTTGTCACGTAATTTAATCTATTTATTCGTGGCAGGCACACGTTTATTTCCTTATTTTCATGATTGCAGCACGTTTTTTTTAAACTAATGCATTTCAACTGGAGGCATCTTTCGTGCATCAGCACAATATTTTCTGATTAATTATTATTATTATTATTTAATTTTTCACAGGACAACAGAAAAAACTCACTGAAACTTGAAAAAAAAAATCGGAGCTTAACTTACTGTACAAAACTGAGCAACATACTGTATTGCTGGTGACAAAAACACATTAAAACTTTTTTAGCTGTAAAATGCGCAATGGTTCTTTTTTTACTTTTTCATTGATTTTTATTTTTTTCATAGGCCTAGATTTAATTTTTTTTAATTACAGAATTCAATATCAAGTCCTTGACACATAACTGTAACACATTTTCATATTAAGAAACAATTTAGTTTAAATAAAAAGAACAAGAAATATCTAAAAATAAATAAATTATTTATTAGCGATAGGCCTACAGATTTATTTATTTATTTATTTATTTTTTACTTTAGACTCTAAAGTTAAAAGTTTTTATTAAGGCTATTGTAAAGGCTTCTTAAAAATGATGTCGCTGATGAGCCTCTGATCGCTGTCAGATTCTGTGATATGAATGTCCGCTAATGGGTTTAGAATGAGCCCCGCTCGGCCCGTGTTCTGGCTTACTGTAATATTTCACCTGTAATAAGACCGAAATAATATAATTAAAATAAAGAAATGAATGAATACATGATAACATCTAAATAAATGTTGATAGATTTAGCGTTATAGTTTTAAAAATATTAATAAACAGCAAATCAACACAGAAAGACCTAAATAATAATAATACATAATTAATAAACAGCGCCGCCCCTCCCACTACGCGCATCACGCGCTGTGCGTCAACCCCAAAGCGTCAAAAACTGAAGCGTGGTCAAGCGCCTCTAGCGTCACTGACATGAGATGTTTATCGCTTTGAAATCACGTTCAAGAAGTCTCATTCAGCACACATCGCGATACTTTCCATCAGTTTGCAAGAGCCGCAGGTTGGGTGAGTTATACAGTCTATGGTGAGTAGTAGTAAATATGCTCTTTTAATGCCTGTCCTAAAACGTATTCTGTCTTCTTTATTAATCAGATGAGCGCCTTATGTTTACTCTCTGTATTACATCGGTCATCCGAGGCTGTCTTTGAGTTTCATTGTGTTTAACTAAATGAACACAGCTGCTAACTGGTTAAACTCTATCGGTCACGTGACGTGACGTGCCACAGACCTGGGATCCGTTTTATATTCATTTCAGGTTCAAAGATGTAAGTTGTATTTGTAGTAAAATCATGGTAACCATGACACCTACAAAAGTAGGTAAAACCCAGTAAACAAGACATTTACCATGTTTTTTTTTTATTGATTTTTTTTACCACAGTAACTGTAGCTTTACTGTAGTATAGTAATAGCACATTAATCACCAAATTAACTATAGTTGTACCACTGTAATGGTAGTGTTTTAATGTGCTTTTATATGACTTATTTCACAGTAATCACATTTACTGTACCATGCTTGTAATACCTTTTTAATGTAAAAAAAAAAAAAAAAAAAAAACATTTTTCCCATCTTGCAGTTCAATTCATATTTGTTTATATCTTAAATATTTTGCTCACAGATCACTATTAACATTCTGTATATAATTCTGTTTTATTTTCTTTCCCCTTGTATTAATCTTTTAGCTGAAAAGACGTAAAGTAAGCAGTCACCCCAGTGGTGTTTGTGGAGAGGTATTCCTTCAGAAATGGAGAAGACAGAAAGCTGCAGAGGCAGGTTGGTCTGTGATAGTTTGTCCCTTTTATCAAACATTCCTGTTGTTATCATTTGCACAGCATTTTGTTGTTTCTTAAACTGTTGTACGGTCCAAATACCCACACTTGCCATCTTTGCACATTTCCTTTATTTGGCCCAAGTGAGCATGAAGATCACAATGTGTGTCGATCTTAACGTGACAAAGTTCGTTTCAACTTTGTATTTTAAAATAAACTTCTAAATGTCTTTTCAATAGTCCCTAATAATACATTTTAATGCGCTTTTCTAGAACCCAAAGCGCTAAAATTAGCACCCTATTAACCCTATTAAAGATGACAATTTATTTTGTGGTGCTTCCAATTAAGTGATAAAAAGAAGTTACAAATGATGTACAAAATAAATATACTTTTCTGTGCACCAAGAAAACATGCAACACTTTGTTTTACTACTAAATTAGTCTCAATTTCTAATTATTATAATTAATATTTCACAAACATTGGAAAGTTGCCTGACCTCCTGTGAGATCTCTGCAAAAAGTCTCACATTAATTCCAAAACATGATGCATGATGGGATACACTAAGCGTTGTATAGCGCTCCGGAGCAGTATTGGAGAGGTTTAGTGTGTGTTAAGGACACCGTGCTTTGGCATTATTAAGACCGGGGACAGTCTCATAGTCACGTACACACACTCTCAAGTGAATAAGACCTCAAGTGTGGGTAACTGGAAAGGGGAAAAGTCTTTAAAATGATCCCTAAATACAGTCGCACGTCAAAGTCTTAATAATTCACTAATTCAATTTAACACTTGTATGATATTGTACAAGCCCCTGGACAATCTAATCTGACACTATCACAATATTGGAAAATCAGTTGCCCCACACAGTCAGAAAGTTTATATTGTTCATTGGCTTCTCATTAAATTACTTCAAATAAGCCCCATCAGTTCATGTTCCCACTATACGTGATCTCCATGACTAGATATTGCTATTAATGACTTGCTTTTAATAATGGATGCATTTAACATTTAATTATACAGCATCTTTGCAGATTATGCTTTCATGGTCTAAAAAAAACACAGTAATGTTGCATTTAATTACATAATATTTCTATCCTTTCTGTCTTACAGGATTGTTTCCAGATAACACTCTAGTTCTCCGTCATGCACAAGGATTCACCTCTTTAACCCCCCCCCCCCACACACACACAGAGAAATGGTTCCTGGATCAGTGACTCAAGACTTTGCAGTGGTTTGATTTCTGCAGAAGATGTAACTTTGTTTTAATTAACCTTATAATGAATACATTGTGACCTTCCAGCAACCTATATACTGTACTGTATACAGAACCAGTGATGACAACAATAGTTAAAAAATAGCATTTATAATATTGATAAAGCATTGTGTTCTCTTTGTCAAGCTTCATACAGTAAACTTTACTTCTGGTGCTTTTATCATAAAAAAGCTTCAGTTCTCATCAGGAGTTTTAGTAAAGGACATATTCATGCACAGCAATCCCCTAGTTCCATTAATGAAGTGAATGATGTTATTGTTAAAGTTATATTTCTGCATTTTTATGTAGCAGGTGTTTGTTTTCCTGAACACTTTATCTTTCTTCCATTGTTCGGACAATCAGTGTTTACGTGATGCTCTGCTGATTGAGTTTTATAGATGATATTGCACACTTGACATGCATGTCTTCATGATGTTATTTTGTGAGTTTGAAACATTAAGTGTTGTATCACTTTTTGGTCAATAGAATCTTTTAAGAAAATGTATAGTTTTACGGTGTTCTCTGAAAGATATATACCATATTTATAATGTTTTGTTTTTTAATAAAAGAATTTGCACACTGAAAAATGTTAACGTTTACAACATTTTTCTTCATAGTTTTATTCTTTAAAAACGAGCTTGGTGACAGTGCAGTAATATGCGCACTTTGTCTTTAAATGAGTTTGACATATCTATAAATACTGGAAAACTCTTACAAAATTATGTATGTTCATTATGCTTTATTTCAGTTTTTATTCCTAGAGATTAATTGGTAAAGCAAGGCAAATCACAGAAACAAATTTAAATAATTTAATAACTTAATAATTTCACTCTTTACTTTTTATTAGTAAATGCTCTTGTCTTTGGTCAGGAAAAAATGTATCTTTTAAATTGAATGAAATGAATCTATTGGTTAGATAAGATACAACTGTGACTGTGCAGTTCACATCACGTGTTGTACACACACATGTACACATCGATATTGCCAAATTGTTGTCAAGCTGAATAACAATAATTTCTGTATTTGCATTATTGTTGGAAGAAGGTGTAGACGTTAATAAAACACTATCTAATAGGTGGCAAATTTAATTTATTGTTAACCAATCTATCCCTTTAGCCGAAAAACGGAAAACAGCGTTCATGAATGACAATAAATGGTTAAGGAAGTGTGATGACGCTGCTCAGCTTTGATGTCATTGGCTGTGAATGTCCCTTGTCATCGCAGGACTGTCTGTGGTTGGATTATCTTTTAACCCATATTAAACAGCGGATCATGTTACAAAAGTATGTTTTGCTGCTATTATCACATTAGTAAATATATTAAGTCAACATTGGGTGTTTCTATGTTGAGAAAAATCACCTTTTTACCGAGATCCTAACACTAACCCTAAGAATAACTTCAATGAACTACAAAAAACAGCGCCTAGTATTCCCTTTCCATAGATAGAACGATGGAGGCTTATGGGTAATGTAGTTTAAAAAGTTTTATTAACGAAATGAAATAAATAATATATTGAATGGTAAACTAGACATATAAATATGTTCACTGTGTAAACCACTATGATATATTTGAGAGGCATGGTGAAATTTAGTATTTTAGAGTATGCAATATGTAAAATGCCTTTATGCCACCTTTCCATTCATTTCTGAAAACTGTGCCCAACATTATTTTATCAGCATAGCATAAGTAGTAATCATGCTGATTTTCGCTTTGATATGTTAATTGGACTCTGATTTACAGCCTTTTGAAATGTACAGTTTTTGGCTCTTCCGGGGGGTGCTACTGGGCCCCTGGGGGTAGAAGGGCAGTAAAACCTACATATATGTATTCTCCTCATCATGGACAACAAACTGAGCTGAGTCACATTTATATCTGACAGTTTTCACAGTCCTCTGTTTTCTAATTCTTACATCATTGCTATTATACCTTTTGACAGGACATTGTGAGGCCATCTGATGAAACATGGAAAAATTATAAAGAAATGTTTTGATAATAAAAATAATAGATTATTTATTTGATTTTTGAAGTAAACATCAATAAATATAATGGATGAACCTGCAACAACATGCCATTATCTATTCCCCACTGTTAAGCAGTAATCAAGGACAATGTATACACATTGTGATACTTCACTATTACACAAGGACAAATTCATTCATATATATATATATATATATATTACTAATAACTAATTAGCAAAAATCAGTGTAAAAATGTCCTCTCACCCCTGTCTCTTGCTCCTCATGTGCTGGACATCGGTAATGTGTGTGCTCTTGGTTTTAATGCAGTACAAGATCCACGTTGATCATTCCTGCTACATTCTCAGTTATCCCTCAAGTGTTTGTAACTATAAAGCCCATGGCACCATCTTGTAATGCAAAATAATTAATCTCGTAACTCCCTTTCTTTCACAAAACAATTGGCATTTGTTACTAAATATAAACAATAATAACTTTCTGGTGTACTGATGTCCCAGATGTCATTAATCTGATCAAATATTTTTATGTCTTAAGTAAAAAATAATCCCAATAATGATTATGTAGTTTTTCCAAGTCTAAAATAAACACATATGAGCCTACCTAGTAAAATGATGTATTTACCAAGAATCTTCAGAACACAATATTCATCATATTCATTTTATTGAAGCATAGACTATAAAGATGATAAAGTAGCATCAAGACAAATAAGATTCAAGGAAAATAATTATTCATCATCAAAAATACAGATGAGTGATGAAATGTCCTTAAAAGTCACAGTCCCATTCAGTCAACTGTGATACAGATCATGTGATACATATAAGACATTGGATACTGTTTCAGAAAATAATGATTCCCATCATCACATCTAAACTGGTTTCATCGTGATCTTCTGTCGTGTCTGGAAACAGTTTGTGGTTGATATCCAACACTGATGTGGTGTAGCTTGTTCTCAGCCAGAAGATTAGATTAGATTAGATTAGATTCAACTTTATTGTCATTATGCAGAGTACAAGTACAGAGCTAATGAAATGCAGTTAGCATCTAACCAGAAGTGCAAGAATATAGTGTTTTATATACATAAAAGTGCAGAGTAAGTAAAGCTATGATATACAGAATTTACAGTGGAGTTGCTATATACAATATTGATCAGAGTATATACAGAATATAAATATGAATTTAATGTAGGGATTGTATGTACATTATGAACAGAGCAAAGAAGAATTATATATACATTATGAATAGCAGGAACTTGAGAACAGTGGTAATAAATACAGTTGAATGAGTGTGCAAAAGTATAGTTTAACTTTTTTATTATATGCAAAATAATAGTAGTGCAATTATATTTATTGTAGAAATAGTTTACTGTGCTTGTACAGTAACAGCTTTAGACAGTTTATAGTGTAATGGATTTAACCATGTGCAGTCTGTGCAAAATATGAGTAGTGCAATACATGTATGTAAAGTACTGTGACCAGTGCAGTAAAAGAGCAGGTGCAGGTTAGATTGGTGGTGCGGTGTTCAGGAGTGTCACAGCCTCGGGGAAGAAGCTCTTCCTGAGTCTACTAGTTCGAGAGCGTAGGCTCCTGTAACGCCTGCCGGATGGAAGGAGGGTGAAAAGTCCATGGTTAGGGTGAGAGGCATCCTTGATGATGTTTCTTGCCCTACCCAGACAGCGCTTCTGATAAATGTTCTCTATGGAGGTTAACTGGGTGCAAGTGAGATCTCCCAGTCCTAAGATCCCAGACCTGGTCAAAGTGAAACAAACAATCCAGATGAAGTTGTTTAATGGACATAGAGCTCATCTTATGAGTAACTATGACCCTTGTAGTACTGTACACTTACCATTCTTCAAGCTGTTTTAAGATCTTTTGAGAAGCTTTTTCTCTGAAGACAATTTACCACATCCTCTTCTTTCACTCCTTTCAAGAGCATCACTTGTTCAAAACCCCTCATTTGGTTGATGAGATCATCTGTACAAAGTAAAATTGTTAAAATACTGCAATAAACAGTTTCATTATGCAAGAATTTAGAAAAAGTTACAGAGGCAAAGGACTTGCCCATGAGACTCCATTAGCATGTGTATTTCTCAGAGACTCTAGAATTCATCTTTTGTTGCAGTAAATGTGTTTTCTTCCTCTAGAGTCTTTCTCCAGAGCTAATGACTTCTCTCACAAATGTGTTTTAGTCTGTGCAGTGTAAGGCTTTGCTCAAACCAATCAACTATCAATTCACAATTTATAACACAACATTCACAAAACAGTGAGATAATGTCAATTGGTGTTTATATCAATTAAACCACTTTTATGACACTTGTATGCTTTTAAGAATAACAGGTGGTGTTTTTTTTAAAACTTTAGATTAAAAATGTTCCAGTCAAACTTTGCTAACATGCTATAATTATTATAGCTGTATCAAATAAAATAAAATAAATATAAAAACATTGGAAAGAATAATTACGGCTGACATGACCAGTCCTGTGAGAGATCATCATAAAGTCCTGTAACACAGCATTGCTTCAACACACACATACCAGAGGACTTCTGTTTGCTTGAGCACAAGATGACCATCTTCATTTCTCATCCTGAGCAAATCATTTCCTTGGTCTTCCTTCTCTTCTGTGAAACAAGATAATCTTACTCTGTGTGCAATGAGCAATATTTCTCATTAAACATATAATTAAGTTAATTTAAAGTAAGATTCAGACCAGAGCATTTGATGAGTAAACAAATGTACCTGGGAAGAGCTGATCGTGGCAAGAGTCGCTGAGACTCAGTAATAGCTCTTTTAGTTTTTAGGAAGGTTTGTGAGGGTTGGCTCCCCAAAAACTTCTGAAAAAGAAGAACAGCATTATCTGCAAACAATCCTGTAAGACAGAAAGAAAGGAAATATTATTTCATTACATGCAACTTATACATTACTATATACTTTAACTTATACATTACTTACATACATTATTTTTTAGACCATGAAAGCATTAGTGAATTATTAAGACTTTGATGTGGGACTGTATTTAGGGATCATTTTAAAGACTTTTCCCCTTTCCAGTTACCCACACTTGAGGTCTTATTCACTTGAGAGTGTGTGTACGTGACTATGAGACTGTCCCCGGTCTTAATAATGCCAAAGCACGGTGTCCTTAACACACACTAAACCTCTCCAATACTGCTCCGGAGCGCTATACAACGCTTAGTGTATCCCATCATGCATCATGTTTTGGAATTAATGTGAGACTTTTTGCAGAGATCTCACAGGAGGTCAGGCAACTTTCCAATGTTTGTGAAATATTAATTATAATAATTAGAAATTGAGACTAATTTAGTAGTAAAACAAAGTGTTGCATGTTTTCTTGGTGCACAGAAAAGTATATTTATTTTGTACATCATTTGTAACTTCTTTTTATCACTTAATTAGAAGCACCACAAAATAAATTGTCATCTTTAATAGGGTTAATAGGGCGCTAATTTTAGCGCTTTGGGTTCTAGAAAAGCGCATTAAAATGTATTATTAGGGACTAGAGCTGTAGTCAAGTCCGGCTTTGTCGAGTCCAAGTCAAGTCCAAGTCCAGGACTAGTCGAGACCGAGTCAAGACCGAGTCCAAAGAGGTTCGAGTCCAAGTCAAGTCCAAGTCCAAAAGTTTCGAGTCCAAGTCCAAGACCGAGTCCAAATGAGTGAAAAAAGGGTCCTATTCAAGACCACATACTTAACTACTGATAATGTTTGTGATGCGAGAGAAAGCATATCTCCTATTCTAAGAAAATCATTTTACATTATTATTTGTAATGATCAAAAAGCATGTGCAAAGTAACAACTCTGTAGGACAGGGGTCTCCAAACTACATCCTGGATGGCCAATGTCCTGAAAAGTTTAGCTCCAACTGGCCTTAAAACACCTGGAAGATTAGTGTGTCTAGTAAGAGCTTGATTAGGTTCAAGTGTGTATAATTAGGGTTAAAGCTAACAGGGGCGTTAAACAAGATCCTGGGCCCTATGCTTAGGCAGTCCTGATGGGCCCCCATGCCCCCCACCCATTAAAATATCCAGGTAAAATAAAATATATTTCAGATTCATACTTTTCAAGGGCCCTCTCTTCCTTTGGGGCCTTGCTAATGAGTACTGGTTTTACCCCCAGTCCGACCCTGGGAGCTAAACTTGGATAAACAAACAAAGTTTGGAACTGTAAGGTCAAATAATTTTTATGTACTTTATTTTTTGTTGACATTATATCTGTGGTCAAAAATGTATATGACTATGCCTAATTGGCACAGTGCACAGACACACGCAAAGCTCGGGATATGACAAATGCACGCAGCAAGGCTAGAATGGATACGTTTGGCTCTACTGGGCATGCGCACATAAATACAGCAATTTTTGTCATACTGTGCTATTGTTTGCATAGACTAGTCGAGCACTGTCACAATCGACAACTCCAGCATGTATTAACCATAATGCATACAAAGTGTTTGCAAGTACGACGTGAATTTTAGAATTACAATATTGCGTGGAGCTGTTACTATATGACCTTATCTATGTTGCATGTAAAAATAAAATAGGCCTATGTAATGTAATAATTAGGGTTGTGCCTGAAGCCGAATACCTTATTCGGAATGGCACGGATAATGGCTTAAAAAACGAATAACGGACAAGGAATAATTCTGCCTGAATACTCGGCTGAAGCTGACACAGTCTGGTGTTTGCTAGATAACAGATGAGCCAGGGCATCAGCGCCAGAAGTGAATGAATGTAAACTTTATGAGTGAAAAGCGCGCAAATCAAACACCGCATTGTTGTAGCCTCTCTGTGCATCTCTCAGAAATCAGAGCGTTGCAAGAGTAATTTTACCTATAATAATACATCATAGCTACACGTTATATTATTTGTATATATTTAAAAGGCAACTATTGAAAGCTTAGGCTACCATGATACGAATGAATGGAATAAGCACAGCGCGCTCACCAATCAAACTGACACAGTCTCTCAAAAACCAAATCAATTCTCTCTCAAAAGTAGGCTAATAATCAACATAGATATGGATACATTGTCTACTTGTCCTACATGTTTGCATCTTTATGTTTTGCTGGTTTGCGCGGCACACACACATCTGTTTAGTGAAGTCGACTATACATTATAGACTCGCTCAAAGTGTTCTGCGTAATGAAAATGTGTGCATTAAATGGATTCAGTCGTGTTCAAATTATCACTATGACACGTTTGTCATGACATCTCTCTGCTTGCATGATAAATATTATTTTAGAAATTAATAATTAATTCAGTTTAACACGACATACTTGTTCAGTGATAACTACGAAAAAATATATAAAAAGTCATAACAGTCTTATCAAGTAACTGTACGATGTTGTATCCGAATGCAGATAGGAAAAAATTTGTGATTGTTACAGATACAAATACTGGCTGTTACATGAAAATGTAAATATGTAATGTCATATATAAAGTTTTTAAAATTTACATATGTAATTGTTGCATAAGGCTATACATTAATACGCGTTTATTGATAAAAAAAGGCTATCTAGGTGTAGACGTAAATAAAACACAATCTAACAGGTAGAAAATTAAATTAGAAACATCTAAACTTTTCAGGTCGCAGTAAGTGCACCACTGGTCATGCAAATCCTTTCCCGGAACAATACTGAAAGCTAAGGCAAGATGGAGAAACAGATGATCATAGTTGTACAAGGATAGCCATTTTTTAAATGAATCTATTAGCAGAGCTACTGCAAGTGATTTTAAGTGTTGGAATTCCATTTATTCTTTGCTGAAACTTCTGCGTCATCATGGAGAGCGGGTTATGGTTGCCCAGCAACAGCAGACGCCACTGGAGCGCGAGCGCAGATTACAGAGTGCTTTGGAAATAAGGAGAGCGGCGCGCCTAGCGTTTTCCACACAGTTTCAGTCGCGACATCATGCAAATGTGGTTTTGTTTTGAAGGAGACATTTTTTATTTTATTTTTTTTGCTGGACTCGGTCGAGACCAACTAGAAGACTTGGCGAGTCCAATGGCCAAGTCCGAGACAAGTCCGAGTGCAAATTCAACGAGTCCGAGACAAGTCCGAGACGACAGAAAAATGTCTCGAGTCCGGACTCGAGTCCAAGACCGGACTCGAGTACTACAGCCCTATTAGGGACTATTGAAAAGACATTTAGAAGTTTCTTTTAAAATACAAAGTTGAAACGAACTTTGTCATGTTAAGATCGACACACATTGTGATCTTCATGCTCACTTGGGCCAAATAAAGGAAATGTGCAAAGATGGCAAGTGTGGGTATTTGGACCGTACAACAGTTTAAGAAACAACAAAATGCTGTGCAAATGATAACAACAGGAATGTTTGATAAAAGGGACAAACTATCACAGACCAACCTGCCTCTGCAGCTTTCTGTCTTCTCCATTTCTGAAGGAATACCTCTCCACAAACACCACTGGGGTGACTGCTTACTTTACGTCTTTTCAGCTAAAAGATTAATACAAGGGGAAAGAAAATAAAACAGAATTATATACAGAATGTTAATAGTGATCTGTGAGCAAAATATTTAAGATATAAACAAATATGAATTGAACTGCAAGATGGGAAAAATGTTTTTTTTTTTTTTTTTTTTTTACATTAAAAAGGTATTACAAGCATGGTACAGTAAATGTGATTACTGTGAAATAAGTCATATAAAAGCACATTAAAACACTACCATTACAGTGGTACAACTATAGTTAATTTGGTGATTAATGTGGCATTACTATACTACAGTAAAGCTACAGTTACTGTGGTAAAAAAAAAAAAAAAAAAAAAAAAAAAAAAAACATGGTAAATGTCTTGTTTACTGGGTTTTACCTACTTTTGTAGGTGTCATGGTTACCATGATTTTACTACAAATACAACTTACATCTTTGAACCTGAAATTAATATAAAACGGATCCCAGGTCTGTGGCACGTCACGTCACGTCACGTGACCGATAGAGTTTAACCAGTTAGCAGCTGTGTTCATTTAGTTAAACACAATGAAACTCAAAGACAGCCTCGGATGACCGATGTAATACAGAGAGTAAACATAAGGCGCTCATCTGATTAATAAAGAAGACAGAATACGTTTTAGGACAGGCATTAAAAGAGCATATTTACTACTACTCACCATAGACTGTATAACTCACCCAACCTGCGGCTCTTGCAAACTGATGGAAAGTATCGCGATGTGTGCTGAATGAGACTTCTTGAACGTGATTTCAAAGCGATAAACATCTCATGTCAGTGACGCTAGAGGCGCTTGACCACGCTTCAGTTTTTGACGCTTTGGGGTTGACGCACAGCGCGTGATGCGCGTAGTGGGAGGGGCGGCGCTGTTTATTAATTATGTATTATTATTATTTAGGTCTTTCTGTGTTGATTTGCTGTTTATTAATATTTTTAAAACTATAACGCTAAATCTATCAACATTTATTTAGATGTTATCATGTATTCATTCATTTCTTTATTTTAATTATATTATTTCGGTCTTATTACAGGTGAAATATTACAGTAAGCCAGAACACGGGCCGAGCGGGGCTCATTCTAAACCCATTAGCGGACATTCATATCACAGAATCTGACAGCGATCAGAGGCTCATCAGCGACATCATTTTTAAGAAGCCTTTACAATAGCCTTAATAAAAACTTTTAACTTTAGAGTCTAAAGTAAAAAATAAATAAATAAATAAATCTGTAGGCCTATCGCTAATAAATAATTTATTTATTTTTAGATATTTCTTGTTCTTTTTATTTAAACTAAATTGTTTCTTAATATGAAAATGTGTTACAGTTATGTGTCAAGGACTTGATATTGAATTCTGTAATTAAAAAAAATTAAATCTAGGCCTATGAAAAAAATAAAAATCAATGAAAAAGTAAAAAAAGAACCATTGCGCATTTTACAGCTAAAAAAGTTTTAATGTGTTTTTGTCACCAGCAATACAGTATGTTGCTCAGTTTTGTACAGTAAGTTAAGCTCCGATTTTTTTTTCAAGTTTCAGTGAGTTTTTTCTGTTGTCCTGTGAAAAATTAAATAATAATAATAATAATTAATCAGAAAATATTGTGCTGATGCACGAAAGATGCCTCCAGTTGAAATGCATTAGTTTAAAAAAAACGTGCTGCAATCATGAAAATAAGGAAATAAACGTGTGCCTGCCACGAATAAATAGATTAAATTACGTGACAAAATCACGAACTGCCGTGAGACTGGGTTTCCGTGTGTGGACCACGGAAGATGAGTGTCATTGACTTGCGTTAGAGTTATCCGTGATCTCAGCACAGACTCACTCCGTGCTCGTATCACAGATTTTAGTTAGGCTAACAGAATCAAAGTGAATCTGTATGATGGCAGGACAATGCAATAGTTACAATAACAGTCAGGTTGGTCATGGTATTTGGTGTTGAAAAAAATAAATACTTCAAATGTTGCGTTTCCAGATGAGATAGCACGTCCATTGAGTTAGGTCTGTACTCCATCACTGAAACGATCCGTGTACGGACCACGGAAGATGAGTGTCATTGACTTGCGTTAGAGTTATCCGTGATCTAAGCACAGACTCACTCCGTGCTCCTATCACAGATTTTAGTTCTGACTATAGCCAAAATGTGTGTAAAACGCCATCAAACTGGATTTTATGATGACAGGACGAGAAAAAATGCCAAGTTAATTACATTCCATTGCAACAGTGTCGACGAAAAGCTTGTAAGTTCCTAAACAAGTGAGTGAGGTCAGGTTGTGGAGGTCCGTGCCATCACGGGACTTTTGTAACTGAAACAAACGTAATTTTTATGATGACAGGACAATGCAATAACTACAACAGCTGTCTGGTTAATGTCATTATGGCATTTGATATTGGAAAAGAAACAAATACGTCAAATGTTGCGTTTCCAAATGAGAAAGCACGTCCGTTCAGCGAGTTCTGTACTCCGTCATTGAAACGGGTATCCGTGTGTGGATCACGGGAGGTCAGTGTCATTGACTTGCGTTGGAGAAATATCCGTGGCCGGGTCACGGAATTTGGGGCAATTCCGTGATGGCTTCACGGATTTTGAGTTAAGGACCCGTGGACATTTCACGGAATTCTGTGAGACCAGGTTGCTGTGACATTACCGTGAGGAAAAAAAACATCCAAAACAAACCATGGCTAACAGTCAGATTCAGCCGTTTATTTATAATCCAGAATCAGATCCAGAGGTTGAAACTGAACGAGAGCAGCAGCAGCAACGACTCGCTCCGAGTGGGGCTCGAACCCGGGTCTCCGATGAGGGGTTGATGCTCTGTAAAAATAAACTCCATCCACTGGTCCCTTAATGCTGTTTTTTTTGGTAATCTGTGCAGGGTTGTCTTGCCCTGGCAACCAAAAACACACTTCTTTTGTGACATTTCGCAACGCTCTCGCTCTGATCAGTGAAAGTCTGTTGTGCTCTCAGTGCTCTGCTATACGGGAGCGCGCGCTCTTCCGGCAGAAGTGCCCTCAGGACCCATATAAGGAAATTCCGCTCCATCTAACGTCACACAGAGCCATACTCGAAAAAAACTTTCCGAAACTTGTGACAAACCGGAAGGAGTATTTTTGGAACAGAAATACTCCTTCAAACGTACAACTTAATTTTTGAAACTTTGTCCATGTTTAGCATGGGAATCCAACTCTTTAACAGTGTAAAAAACTCAGTATGCATGAAATAGCATTTCACCCCCCCTTTAAGTTATCCATAATACATAAAAAAATATATTTTGTATGGTCTCTATGGTCTCTTGTTTTACGTTTAAAAGTTATTTGCATATTTACTGGTTGTACATTTTATTTTGTGATAAAATAGAAACATCTCCAAATATGAGAGAAAAGAAAGTTCTTAATAGCAAATGTAGATCCCAGTGTTTTTTTTCACAGAACGGGCTTAACCTGTTAAATGTCACTCACGTTTTTGAAGATAGACATGAATGTGCATGATACAAACCTACATTTTTATAATTCATGACTGAAAACATTTTGTAACTTGATTTTGATGTGCCATTTACATGGTAATGCAATGTCTGGTTTTAAAATGGGTTTTGAAGGATGAATTTTGAGATTTTATGTTTTCAAGTGATATATAACTTCTGATGATTTCTAAAATGTGATAGAGAAAAAGGCAACGAGGAAGTCTTTTTTTTAAACAAAGGTCAAAGCTCCTTTTGTAATGTAGTTTTCTGAGGGTGCACTCTTGTCATAAATTCATCTATTACTTTTCCTACATAATGTTTAACAAAAAATATTGGTAAAATAGTCTTAGACCTTTCCAACGATATATAGTTTGTCAAGATTACGGGGTGGTGTTGGCGCAGTGGATAAGACACCCACCTTAGGTGTGAGAGACCCGGGTTCGAATCCACTGTGAGTCACCAATGTGTCCCTGAGCAAGACACTTAACCCCTAGTTGCTCCAGAGGCGTGTGACCTCTGACATATATAGCAATTGTAAGTCGCTTCAGATAAATGTAAATGTAATGTAATTAGAATACTGCTATTCAAGATTAGATTAGATTTGATTGTAATATAGTATAGTCAACATAGGTGTCCCGTATACGGGACGGGGTGACATTTAACAGGTTAAAAAACAAACCTAATCAAATATTACACGGGTAAAAGGTGCATCTTTAGTGTAATAAAGTGTAGCTTAGCAGGATGTCAAAATGGTTTCCTGTTTGTTTGTTTTTTAACCACTCGCTCTCTTTCTTTCCATTACTGTGCTCAGCTATAAGAACCAACCGCAAATGTTTTCACCCTAAAGCAACCATGCATCTGTAAAACTGTTTTTATTTAAACAGCTTTATTACAGTGCAGAAATACATCAAATTAAATAAAAATGTTAGTGAAAATGGTTTATTTTGAAAATGTAGCATTTTATTCATAATTTTATTTATCATTTATTTTATTCATATTTTCACATTTACAAACTTCATATTAATATTTACCAATTTTTTGTTTGGAATTATGCTTTTTAGATTTCTGTGAAGTATTAAACATTAAAATGTTTTTTGGTGAATAAAAATACTTTTTAAAATAATAATTATTAATGTTTTTTATATTTAATTTGAGTATTTTACAGCCTATTATTATTATTTTTATTATTATTTATCCTTCCTTTTTCCAGATTGCTTGACCTGTATAATGTCTTAGGGATACTAAAGCATGTATTAGCATCCCGTAAGCAACACCCTGAATGCATCACAGGACTATTATTGTTATCATTATCATTATTATTATTAATAATAACTATATTTCTAACAAGTAAAGTAACTTCTCTCAACACTGAGAGCTGGTAAGAATACAGAAAACCACAACCTTGAGGTAAGTTTTGTATGTTATTATGTGAAGTGTGTAAGCTAGTGCTTGTATAGAGCACACAAATAGAATAACTAATGGTTATGGCAACTCTTTAGTACTCATTTCAAGCAGGTGTATTTCGGTTGAAACAACACATACAAGTAACTAATTTATTTATATTTATATATATATATATATATATATATATATATATTATTATTTTTATATTATAACTGGAACACAATGATGCCTCACCCGTCTCTATTGCGATGGTTTTCATCATCATCACACATAACAAGATTTTTCTCAGTTTCATAAAGATTTTCATAAGGAAAATAACAAAGATTGAGTGTATCAAAGCCCTTTAGCAGAAATACCTCTACTACAGTCAGCCAATCAAATAAGAGTTGGCATCCTCACTAAAGAGCCTCAAATCTTTCACATTTGAACATCCATACGCCAAGATGTGATTCTGTCTATTATTTCAAATAATCTGTCTAAGATCAGAGTGGACATGTCTGCTGTCCTCTCAAGCATGTTTATTGATGTAAAAATACAGTAGGCCTGCACATTAATCCAGCTGTTTCTCAGAGTTGTGTCTGTGAATATGAATACATCCCAAAAGAGAAGAAAACAATGGCTCCATCTTGTGGCAAACCCTCCTTCCGATTAAAGAGAATGTTGTCAAAATCACTTCAAAACCAAAATTCTTTGATAATGATTGCAGAAATGCAAAAATGCCTTTTTGAAATGAAACTTACTGATAGATTGGAATAAAATGAACAACTCATGTGCAATTTGTTTTTTCAAAATAGTAACATACACATGCTGTATATTTATGGTGAAATTAATGCTAAATGAAGACCTGAAAGCACTAGGTGACTCAGTATAGCTGGCTGGAATCACTAACGGATGAACTGAAGGCATCCAGCAGATGTGGGGTCAGAGAACTGACTGGATTTGGCAGAGGCGGAAGGAGAGGGAGGCTGGGCAGGAGCATGGTCACCAAAAGAGATTTTTGTACTGGTTGATACTGTGGGTAGGAAACAATGGGGAAGAGAGGTTTAGTGGTATAACCTCTTCCAAATCCTCAGAAGTTGTTACAGAGGTCATACACAGGCCATCCTCAGCAGCATTAGTATGGGCAGGGCTCAACTGAAATTCTTCCAAGAACAGGTATAGGCAGGTATAAATTTGAGCACTTGCTGATGTCACAGGTCGGAGCGGACCACAGATGTTGCAAGTCACGCCCCTTCCTAGTTTCCACCTCGAGGAGGTCCCAAAGCAACCCCAATGACCAGACAGACCAAGCGTAAGTAATATTAAAACAACTTTATTTAAATTAATTAAAATAATTCAGGGAGGGGGAGGTAAATCTTAAAATTATCGTCTCTGTTCAGCAAGAGGAGAAAGGGGCCGGAGAGGACTATGCGGCGAGGGTTAGTATGTCCACAGAGGGAAGAGGGGGACGAAGCTCCGCTGTCCCTTTCGAAAACCCTTAGTCCTCCTCTTTGGGCTTTTGTTGACTCGTGGCGCCCTTCTTTTCTCCTGAAGGCAGAGTGAAACACTCAATGAATAATCGATCCGGTGAGAGTGGCTACCTGTTACTTGGGTCCATACGACTGGCTGATAAATGACTTGTTCCTCCGATCTCTTCGTACAGGGTGCTCGGGCGGCGCCTCCCCTTCTGCACACTCCGAGGTGAGCGCCAACCCGCGACACAGAACTCCAATGGCACTGCAAGAGAGAGGTCACTCAAACTGCGGGGGACAACACAGGTAGGTACTTCACAGGCAACTGGGGCTCTATTCTCCCTTTAGTGATTCGTAGCAATGGACAAAGGTAAGTATTCCACAGGCAACTGGGGCTCTATTCTCACTTTAGTGATTCGTAGCAATGGACAAAGGTAGGTATTTCACAGGCAACTGGTGCTCTATTCTCCCTTTAGTGATTCGTAGCAATGGACAAAGGTAAGTATTCCACAGGCAACTGGGGCTCTATTCTCACTTTAGTGATTCGTAGCAATGGACAAAGGTAGGTATTTCACAGGCAACTGGTGCTCTATTCTCCCTTTAGTGATTCGCAGCAATGGACAAAGGTAAGTATTCCACAGGCAACTGGGGCTCTATTCTCCTAGAATACTTCTCCTGGGCGGTGGGCTTACGGTGAAATACTGCGATACAGTAAGTAGATGAACTGTCAGACCTGGAGTAGTAAATCGTCGTAGCGCAGGCCTCCACAGGGATTTCCTGTGCGTCGGGGAAAGTTAAACACTGTCGCACCGGGCCGAACGCTTCCCTCTCCTCTCTTCTATTTGCAGTTTAAGGGATCTGGACCGGGGTGAACCTTTGAAGAGGCTCCACAACAGGTAAAGTAAATCCACACAGCTAATTTGCAACAGTAAAACTTCCTCCTTGCATATAGGTATAATTTTGGCTTTTACTCACACCAGTCTTGCTTACGTGTATTCTTCACCACCGCTTCCACAGAGCCAGGGTATTCTGAAAGGGTCTAGACAGGACGTTACATTTGGGTCTCCATGCAGGGGTCGCAAAATGGCATATAGATGAAAATGGCGCTTCACCAGCCTCAACGGTCACTGGTCTCCCCCACGACTCATCCAGTCTAGGGTGGCTACTGACAACACAACCACAGCATAACACTGCAAGATTTCAAGTGTACACACGCACAGCAAAGACAAGGACTCACCCACTGCACTCCACACACTCTACGTGAAATAGGGTCAGAACCACGGTTTACTAGGACTTATCCTGGGGTTTCGTTGGGCGTTGTTGATAGATGAAGGGCCGGAGGAATAACGTTGCCGTCACGACTACTTGCGGCTTCCTATACTCGTACTTCCCGGCTCACCCAAAACTCTGCTCCGTAATGGGGCCGCTGGCCTATTTACCAGATGCTCACAACATACGCTGGATAATGCACTCTCCCCAATGATGTACAATGCGCTGTCCAATAGTACTCACAAATGAACGATAACACTCTTCCTTTGTCTCCTTCTCCTTCTAGCTGTCCAATCCTCTTCACACCATCGGTTTTCAGTTGCTGGAGATCGCCCTTGACGTTACTTCCGGTGAGTACTTCCTATGACTGTGACTCCAACACATCAGTAGTTTATCTATAGATGGTCTCATCAAACATCAATAAATGTTGTATACTCAGCCCAGTTACTAGTGTCCTTGTCTCCTTCACCCCGTGAAGATCCTCTGCCTTCACCAATGCTGACTCTGCCCAAACCTTTACACTGCCCGCCGGATCGGCCTGAAACGATTCAACTCGAACTATGTTTGAATTTCTGAGACTCTTTTTATACCCTTCCTGTTCTCTCCGTTGTCCAATCCACGATCGCCGCGTTTATTGTCCTCACCTGTACCTCGTACAGCCCAATTTGCCTCCCGGAGTTTCCCGGAAGTTCCGGTGTTTGTAATATACGGGCCGGGCGGAAACCATCTTCGGGCGGAACCAACCTTCGCCACTTTTGGTTCCGCCCCCAAAAAGTCACAGTGTGACATCCTCCCCCGCCAATCTGTTCTAGTCCCTAGAACACCTTCTCACAGCCCATTCACCATAACTTATAGGGGGCCGACCTCGGTTCTCTCGCTGGGACCGCCGAGGGGGCGAGGCAGGGTCGACTCTGGCTGGCATGTTCTCAGGTCCTCTTGGAGCGGCCAAAGCGGGTGCATCCACTGGGCCTCTCGGGACCACAGCCCATCCTCCGATCCAGGGGGCTACTGGTGCTGGCTCCTTTGGAGCCTCTTCCACGGGGCTAGGATAGTTCGGACAGGGGCGGATCATATTACGATGGACCACGCGGTCCGGCCCGGGCTTCCCTTCCGGCCGGATCGTGTACACAGGTTGCCCAGGCCGCTGCTGGCTTTGGACTACGTACGGGATGGTTTCCCATCGATCGCTCAACTTCCCTTTTCCTTGCCGCCGGTTATCTCGTACGAGGACCCTTTCTCCGGGGAGTAGAGGAGCATCTCGGGCCGTCCGATCATATAGCCTCTTGTTCCTAACCCCTGCTGTCTGTATCTGCTTCGTGACCTGTTCGTAGGCGAAATACAGGCGCTGATGGTGACGTCCCACCCATTCCGTCAAACTCACTTCCTCCTCGTTCGCTGCTGCTCCCAACATCAGATCTATAGGCATCCGCACGTGTCTGCCAAACATCAGGTAAGTGGGGGCATAACCCGTAGTGCCATGTACGCTGTTATTGTAGGCTTGGAGCAAATTTGGCAAGGCACTCACCCAGTCGTCCTGACGTCCTTGATCCAGGGTACCCAACAAACCCAGCAAGGTCTGGTTAAACCTCTCGCATCCTCCATTTCCCTGGGGGTGGTACGATGTAGTATGCGTCTTTGTACAGCCATACAATTGACAAAGCTCCCGGATTACCCGTGATTCAAAATTGGGCCCCTGGTCTGAATGCAGGAACTCGGGGCATCCAAATGGCTGGAAGACAGTTCTCCATAGGGCCGTGGCAGTGGTGTTCACCGTTTGATCTAGGGTGGGGATAGCCCAAGCATATTTAGTGAATAAGTCAGTGACCACAAGAATGTTTTGGTAGCGGTCCATGGGTCGACCCAACGTCAAAAAATCCATGGCTACAATATGGAGAGGGGCCTTTGTATTGATGGGAACCATCGGTGCTCTGACCTCATGCCTTGACTTAAACAGAGTACACCTGGGACATGCCTGAATAAACGTCCTCACCGACGTCTCTAGCCCCGGCCAATAGAAGTGCCTACGCAGGAGGGACACAGTCCTCTCCTGCCCTTGGTGCCCCAACTGGTCGTGATAGGCCGAAATCAAGGCTTGTACCTGATCTCCTGGTACCACGATCTGGCAAACTTCTTCCAGCCCCGGATCTCTAATACCCCTACATAGCACGCCTTCTCTCAATTTCAGCTTGGCCCACTGCCCCAACAACTTCCGTCCTGTCTCAGTTTGGGCTTGCCTTTCCGCCGGCGTCGGCCGTCGGCCTTGTTCCAGCCACTCGCTTAGATCCCTCACCTCTCGGCTCCTCTGTTGCCTTTCCCTCCAACGACGGGGGTCCCATCCCCAACTTACGGGCACCGCCTCTTGTTGGCTCCCCGGAGCGTCTACCACGCCTACCATGCACCTCTCTTCTGCTTGGTCCGTTGTCGGCTCTGCTATGCCTCTCAGATCTTCCACTTCCGGGAGTCGGGACAACACATCGGCATTGGTGTGTTCCCGCCCAGGGCGATACTGAAGCTGGTAATCAAAGTTCGCCAACTGGGCCACCCACCGTTGCTCCACGGCTCCTAGCTTTGCTGTCTGTAAGTGTACAAGCGGATTGTTATCTGTGACCACTGTTACCTTGGCGCCCCAGAGATAATCCTTAAATTTTTCGCTGAGCGCCCACTTCAGTGCCAGCAACTCCAATTTGAAAGAACTGTAGTTGGCGTCATTCCTCTCCGCCGGGTGTAGGCTCCGGCTGGCGTAAGCAATTACCCGTTCTGTCCCTTCCTGCCATTGGGCCAACACCGCCCCCAGGCCAAGATTGCTGGCATCTGTGTATAAAACAAAAGGCTTTGTGAAATCAGCATAGGCTAAGATTGGGGCCTGTAGTAACTCCTGCTTGAGTTTTTGAAAAGCAGCTCCACACTCCGAGCTCCACTCAATGGTTGGGGACCCGCGGCCCCGAGGGCGACCTGTCCCAGACAGTAGCTGATTCAAAGGCTTTGCAATTTTGGAAAAGTTCTTGATGAACCGTCTATAATATCCCACGAAGCCCAAGAAGGACCTTACCTGCCTTACCGTCTTCGGGGCACTCCAGTCCCGTACTGCAGACACTTTCTCTGGGTCCACCGAAACTCCCGTGGCACTCACCACATGGCCCAGAAACTTGACCTCCCGCCGCAAGAGATGGCACTTGTCGGGCTGCAACTTTAACCCGTACTTCTCCATCGCTTGGAAGACCTTCTCGAGATGTTGTAGATGGGACTCGAAGTCTGGGGAGTAAACAATCACATCATCCAATTAAACAAGCACTGATTCCATCAATTGACCTCCCAAACACCGCTGCATTAGCCGCTGAAACGTTGCGGGGGCATTGCAAAGGCCGAAGGGCATCCGGTCCCACTCAAAAAGGCCGAATGGGGTCGTAAAGGCGGTCTTCTCCCGGTCGGCCTCCTCCACCTGCACCTGCCAGTAGCCACTGGCCAAATCCAATGTGGAGTACCACGCCGATTGTGTCAGGCTAGCAAGGGAGTCTTCAATTCGAGGTAAGGGGAAAGCATCCTTCTTTGTTACCTGATTCAGCTTTCGATAGTCAACACAGAACCTCCAAGCCCCGGTCTTCTTTTGTACCAACACGATAGGTGCCGCCCATGGGCTACTACTCTCCCGGACGATTCCCTGGCCAAGCATGCCCTGCAGTAGGGTACGCACCTCGGTGTATAGTGTGGGCGGTATCGGCCGATACCTCTCTCGACTCGGTCCAGCTTCTCCCGTAGGGATACTGTGTTTTACCACTTTGGTGCACCCATAATCCTCATAGTGGGCGGAAAAAACGTGCTGCCATTTCTTAAGCAGTTCTTGCAGCTTACGTGTCTGTGCCTGTTCCAAATCCTCCCCTTTCAGAGGCTCACCCACCAGATGGCCGGGCATGCCTTCTCTAGTGGCCTTGGGTGGCGGGTCCACTTGAGTCAGGGCCACCTCGACTACAGCAGGGCGCACCTGGCGGAAGCTTACATCTCTTCCCTCTCGCACCTGATGGGGTTCGACCGTTGTTATCCTTGCCAACCTTTGATGTCTGTGCAAATGTACGGCGTAGGGGTTCTCATTACGAACTTTAACTGGGACTCTTCCTCGTCGGATCACCGTCAGGCATCGGGCCACTTCTACCTGCTGACAATCCACATGAGGTTCTACCAACACCCAGTCTTCGGGCTCACCTTCTCGTTGTGGGACCCTCGCCCACACTATGGCTTCACTCCCTGCCGGCACACACAATGCGAAGCGACACGCCACTCCACCAACTTCTTCCCGGTCCCTCCGGACCTTGGTCATTTGCACCCGGCGACAGTCGGCCACAACACGTTCCCACTTGGGTCGTTCGGCCGGCGGTATTCTCTGAACGGGCCCTGCCCGAAATAATTCCTCCCAGCACTCCGAGAGGACGTTCATACCTAAGATAGCCCTGTATGTGCCCAAACAATGATCTTGGACGATGATCACTCCTTTCTGGGGCACTACCACTCCATGGATCTCCAAATCCGCCAGCCGATAGCCAATGTAAGGGATGTCCAGGCCGTTTGCTCCTTTCAGGGTGAGCCAGGGGGCCTCTCCTCCATGTACACCTTGCTCTCCAAATAATTCGTGAGACAGACTTTCGGAGAATAGGGTAACCTGTGAGCCTGTATCGACGAGGCACCGAATCTTGACGCCACACACTTGGACCTCCACCACTGGGCTATGCCCGATCATCCCACTCCTGGAGTCAGCTCCTTCAGACGGGTCTTCTAAGGGGGTCCCGACCACACGACCCACTGTGGCCGGTTGACCTAAAAACCCCCCTCCGAAGCTCTTCGGGGCCCACACTGTCGACTATAATGGCCCGGCTCCCCACAGCGGTGACATATCGGCGTCCCCTGCTCATCCCACTCGAACCGAGGCCGGCTAGGCCGGTTGGGACGTCTGACTGGCTCTCGGCCTCCATCCGAATACACCCGATCTCGGGGGATAGGTCTCACCTCCTCTCTTGCATGTCCCAGGCGTAGCTCTCCCAGCAACGTTTTAGACAGTTCGGACATTTGGTCTCGGACATCCTTCAGGAGTTCCAATTTCAAGGCCTGTTTCCAATCCGTTACCTCTGGGGCCGCCGTCGCAGACCCACTTACGGCTGCACACACCGGAGGGTCTTTCACCTCAGCCTCATCGCTTTCCAGTGCCACCGCCTCCTTCCTAAGGTCTTCGAAGGTAAGCCCGGGGTCTCTCCGAAACTGGACTCTCAGACTCTGACGTACAGGGCCTTCTCTCAACCCCAGTAGGAACTGGTCTCTCAATAAGGTTTCCCCATCTCCCAGCCCATGATCTGGACGTCCCTGTAATCGTGTGAACTGCTCTCGTAGTCTCAGTGCAAAAGCCCTACTGGGTTGACGGGGGCCTTGTTTACAAGCGAAGAACTGAGCTCGGAGGACAGCAACTGGGGTGGTATCGCCATATTGTTCAGTGAGGAATTGAAAAATGGTCTGGGCGATGGCTCGGACAGCTTCTGGGGCGGCCTGTACTTCACGCCGGGCTTCTCCCTCTAGTGAATTCAACACAAACTGCAGCCGTGGTGCAGCACTCAGCCCTTGGAGGCTGGCCAAGTATTCGATTTGGGCTTTCCATTCGGACCGGCGTACTTCGGACTCTACGCCGCCGTATTTCTGCACCCAGGGGTTTCCCATAAACACTGGCATGACACGGGGTGGGGCCTCTGGCAATTCGTTGTCGGTCATTGGGGGACCCTGGTCGCTCAACTCGAGGTGAAGCCCTGCCGACTACGCCAATATCTGTCACAGGTCGGAGCGGACCACAGATGTTGCAAGTCACGCCCCTTCCTAGTTTCCACCTCGAGGAGGTCCCAAAGCAACCCCAATGACCAGACAGACCAAGCGTAAGTAATATTAAAACAACTTTATTTAAATTAATTAAAATAATTCAGGGAGGGGGAGGTAAATCTTAAAATTATCGTCTCTGTTCAGCAAGAGGAGAAAGGGGCCGGAGAGGACTATGCGGCGAGGGTTAGTATGTCCTCAGAGGGAAGAGGGGGACGAAGCTCCGCTGTCCCTTTCGAAAACCCTTAGTCCTCCTCTTTGGGCTTTTGTTGACTCGTGGCGCCCTTCTTTTCTCCTGAAGGCAGAGTGAAACACACAATGAATAATCGATCCGGTGAGAGTGGCTACCTGTTACTTGGGTCCATACGACTGGCTGATAAATGACTTGTTCCTCCGATCTCTTCGTACAGGGTGCTCGGGCGGCGCCTCCCCTTCTGCACACTCCGAGGTGAGCGCCAACCCGCGACACAGAACTCCAATGGCACTGCAAGAGAGAGGTCACTCAAACTGCGGGGGACATCACAGGTAGGTACTTCACAGGCAACTGGGGCTCTATTCTCCCTTTAGTGATTCGTAGCAATGGACAAAGGTAAGTATTCCACAGGCAACTGGGGCTCTATTCTCACTTTAGTGATTCGTAGCAATGGACAAAGGTAGGTATTTCACAGGCAACTGGTGCTCTATTCTCCCTTTAGTGATTCGTAGCAATGGACAAAGGTAAGTATTCCACAGGCAACTGGGGCTCTATTCTCCTAGAATACTTCTCCTGGGCGGTGGGCTTACGGTGAAATACTGCGATACAGTAAGTAGATGAACTGTCAGACCTGGAGTAGTAAATCGTCGTAGCGCAGGCCTCCACAGGGATTTCCTGTGCGTCGGGGAAAGTTAAACACTGTCGCACCGGGCCGAACGCTTCCCTCTCCTCTCTTCTATTTGCAGTTTAAGGGATCTGGACCGGGGTGAACCTTTGAAGAGGCTCCACAACAGGTAAAGTAAATCCACACAGCTAATTTGCAACAGTAAAACTTCCTCCTTGCATATAGGTATAATTTTGGCTTTTACTCACACCAGTCTTGCTTACGTGTATTCTTCACCACCGCTTCCACAGAGCCAGGGTATTCTGAAAGGGTCTAGACAGGACGTTACATTTGGGTCTCCATGCAGGGGTCGCAAAATGGCATATAGATGAAAATGGCGCTTCACCAGCCTCAACGGTCACTGGTCTCCCCCACGACTCATCCAGTCTAGGGTGGCTACTGACAACACAACCACAGCATAACACTGCAAGATTTCAAGTGTACACACTCACAGCAAAGACAAGGACTCACCAACTGCACTCCACACACTCTACGTGAAATAGGGTCAGAACCACGGTTTACTAGGACTTATCCTGGGGTTTCGTTGGGCGTTGTTGATAGATGAAGGGCCGGAGGAATAACGTTGTCGTCACGACTACCTGCGGCTTCCTGTACTCTTACTTCCCGGCTCACCCAAAACTCTGCTCCGTAATGGGGCCGCTGGCCTATTTACCAGATGCTCACAACAGACGCTGGATAATGCACTCTCCCCAATGATGTACAATGCGCTGTCCAATAGTACTCACAAATGAACGATAACACTCTTCCTTTGTCTCCGTCTCCTTCTCCTTCTAGCTGTCCAATCCTCTTCACACCATCGGTTTTCAGTTGCTGGAGATCGCCCTTGACGTTACTTCAGGTGAGTACTTCCTATGACTGTGACTCCAACACATCAGTAGTTTATCTATAGATGGTCTCATCAAACATCAATAAATGTTGTATACTCAGCCCAGTTAGTAGTGTCCTTGTCTCCTTCTTCACCCCGTGAAGATCCTCTGCCTTCACCAATGCTGACTCTGCCCAAACCTCTACACTGCCCACCGGATCGGCCTGAAACGATTCAACTCGAACTATGTTTGAATTTCTGAGACTCTTTTTATACCCTTCCTGTTCTCTCCGTTGTCCAATCCACGATCGCCGCGTTTATTGTCCTCACCTGTACCTCGTACAGCCCAATTTGCCTCCCGGAGTTTCCCGGAAGTTCCGGTGTTTGTAATATACGGGCCGGGCGGAAACAATCTTCGGGCGGAACCAACCTTCGCCACTTTTGGTTCCGCCCCCAAAAAGTCACAGTGTGACATCGAGACTGGCATGGAAAAATACTCCGCAATCGGGGGGCATTATACAGTGCCCTCCATAAGTATTGGAACAGTAAAGACAAAATTGCCTTCTCTGCTGTGGAGGCAAGGCTTTTGCAAATATGATTAAAAGACTAAATATACAGTACGACAAAACTACAGAATGTCAAATTTATTATTAGGTCTTTCGACAAATACATATTTTACCAAATAGAGTTCATCCCACTATTTGATGTGAGCATAAGTATTGACGGTTGAATTGAAGGCAGATGTAAAAGACCAAAAGCTAATATTTAGTTGCAGATCTCTTGCATGCAGTCAGAGCAGTGAGTCTGCAGCCCATAGACATCACCAGACATCAGCGTTTTTGTCAAATGTGAGCCAAATTAAAAATCAAAATTAAAAGAACCAAAAGACTTAAACTACTTCATTCTGTGTGCATTGAATTTATTTAATAAATGAGTTTCATAATTTGAGTTTAATTATTGAAATGAACTTTTCCACGACATTCTAATTTACTGAGATGCTCCGGTATATATTGTATAACTTCAGTTATTTTGTGTCTGTACAGATGTCTAACCTGTTCTTTTTTAGAAAATATGTCACAATAAAGTCAGACCAGGAGACAACACTCTACTGTGGCTGCTCTCCATCTCTTGGTTCTCTTACTGTATGGATAAGAAACTGCTTTCATGAAAATAAAGCCTCTCACAACAAACCTCAATATTTCAGCGACACAGCTTTTTCCACAGCCCCTACAGTAAATCCTACATATTACTAACATCAAGGTCCCTGATCTGGGACTGAACTACTGTGTAAAAACCGGAGATGAATATGTAAAAGACTTAATCTCCTCATCTGAAGTGTACAATTATGGAAACTAAACAACTAATTTTTCTCTGGAAGGTAAGAACACACTTGTTAGACATTACATCGTTGTTTGTGTAATTCTGGAGAACTTTACCTCCTCATCAAGAAAATGTGTCTTTGCTTTTACAGGAGAGTCAAACAGAAAGATCCAATGGGGAATTTCAAATAGCAACCCAGGTAAGTGTCAAATGACTTCACATGCTAATTGGTTTCCTTTTCACTTGCAGGAATAAGGATATGAGAACAGATGAACTGCTGAAGGCAGGTAGGGGAATCCAGGTAAATACTTCAGATGAGTAGACAGGTTGATGTTCACTTGAACTTCACCATCCATACACAATGTATCCTTCATTTTGCAGGTAGGGTAGTCTCAGCCTCAGATGTCATGCCCATGGACAGTTGGCCAGACGTCTGATGCATATGGGACACAAAAGTGGAAACACTTCAGGAGTGGTTGAATTCTACCGGATTTCCACGAGACATGTATGTCACGTTCCACCTGGAAACAAAGATACCATGGCACCAAACCCCCTCACAAGAAAAAAATAAAAGAAAAGCCATCGTGTTTACAAAAGTTTAATTATTTTTATAATGCTATAATTTAAATATTTAATTTTAGATTCTGTAACTGATCCAAAACACAAGCTGAAAGGTAGAAATATCGAGGTATGACCAACATAAACAAGTTTATCTACAATATGTAATTTTTCAATTACTGGCTCTTTTTTTCCCGTAGATAAAAAAAAAAAAAAAAAAAATAAAAAAAAATGGGTACCACTTTACAATAATGTTGAAAATGAATGAATGAATGATTGAATGAATGAATGAAATAATAACAAAAAAATAACATGAACTAACATGAACTGTTAATATGATCTGTTAATTTAATGTATCTGAGCTTATATGAAGTATCTGTGAACATATCTATTTTATATTAACTTACAGTATCAAATATTAATAGATACAGTAACAAACATATTGCTTATTTTTAGTAAATGTATTAATGCATTGATAGTTAATGTTACAAGTAAAAACAGCTTAAAATGTACTATACTGTAATAAATATGTTATATATTGAAATCAAAACATACATTTTAATTACAGGAGAATAATGGTGACGAGTGTTATGGATTTGTAGACTTGATGACCAGGAGACAAAAAAAAAAAAATAAGGTTCACACAAGAAAACACAAGCAGATTTCTTACACTCCTGTCCAAACAGAAATATTATTTTAATGACAAGTTTATTTAAAATGTTTGTCTGTGATTAAATCATAGATGAAAAATATGAAGCAATTCTTCTTCTTCTTCTTCTTCTTCTTCTTCTTCTTCTTCTTCTTCTTCTTCTTTATAACTATTGACAAATAAAGTACATTCACACTTTTTAGTACATTTCCACACAGTTTTTGAGGTCACACAGTTTGAGTATCAGAATGTGGAAGTGGGTTCCTGTGTCAGAATGAAATGTAGAGTAAAACATTCCAAAAGCTTTTGTTTTTGCAGACTGACTGCCTTCAGTATAAGCTGTTTAGCACATTGGACAGCTCCCAGTGCTGAACACACTGAACAACATGCATCTGTATCATTGCTGAGACATAAAGTTGGCCTATTTGTGGTTGTGCTTCCTGTTTGTTGAGGAAGTAGGCTACTTAAGAGAAGCTCTTTAAGCACATTGCAGATCTATCTATCTATCTATCTATCTATCTATCTATCTATCTATCTATCTATCTATCTATCTATCTATCTATCTATCTATCTATCTATCTATCTATGTTTATTCAAATCATGCTCAGCTTTTTCAATATTCTTTTAATCATTTTCAAATATTTGCAAACATTTTTCTTGCTAATTTTTTTTAAAGTACATTTTAAGCAAGAAAATAGTTTATTCACAAGTTTTTCTAAATGGGGGAAATGCTGTCAGAGACACATGCATAATTTTTCACTCCATTTAATATTAAAGAACTTGTTGTTTTTATACTCACATAGACATATCTGACCCACGAGGACCAGTTAGTCTTGCTGATATTACACTTTTCATTATCGTTCGTAGTTGGGCAAGATTTATTCATCTTCACTTGTATTATATTAAATTACACCGTCTCATAATTAAATGTAGCTAATTCCAGATCAGTGGACATCCATCAGTGTCAGTTTAACAACAGTATAGAGCATTATAGCAGCAGTTATTTTAGCCTCTAACTTCTCTCATGCAAATATCTGCACTTCAACTGAAACAGAAAACCACACAAAAGCTAATGGAAACTTGTGCTTGGTGACCAATGATCCACTAAGTTGAGATGTGAAGTGAAAGTTTCATGACGAGTTGCAAATGTGTTTGTAAGTGGTCTGAAGGAAAGACTTGTGGGTTTCCTGTTTTGACATGTTTAGATGTTGCATTGAACCCATTACAAAAATACAAAGAACCACAATCATTTTATAAGTGAACTTCGATTCACAAACTCATGAGAGGAATGAATTGACTAATTGAATTTGATATGCAAACTGCAAATTGCCTCAAATAAGGATGCCTTATCTTTTTGTCTGAATCAAATCCATAGTTAAACATATCTATCAGATAAACAAAAGTTATCTTGAAGAGTTAAATTTTTATGAACCAATCAGGTGCCTGATCACAAAGCCTAATTAGTGAAAAACAAAGAAACAAACAAAAAACAACAACAAAAAAGTCTATAAGGTAACTCTTTGTTACTTCCAAAAAATAAAAACCACGCCAATTTTCTGCCAACCCATCATGACGCAGACCATTTTAGGTCAAGCTTTCCATTGGCGTGGACCAATCAGATAGAAGTTGACATGTGCATTAAGACCCTCACCAGTGTCAATGTCACTATCACGCACAATCACTGACTGAGATGGAGAAGACAATACTTGCTCTCATCGTGCTCTTGTGTAAGAAAACCTATACTTCTTTAGAAAAAAAAAAAGCCACTTATGTGAATATTTTGGTATAATCGTACAGGTTGGTTACATGAAGTTATGATGTGCTTTTACAGACATCTTACTGTTCTCTCAGAAAATAATCTATGGAGAAGAAGTGGAGATGAAAGTCAGACCAGGAGACAACATCACTCTCTACTGTGATCGCTCTATAACTCTTGGTTCTATCGTTGTGTGGATAAGAAACTGCTCTCATGAAAATCAACCGTCTCTCATAATACATTTTAGCAAACTGTACCTCAAGATATTTTCGCGATTCAAATTTATTCACAACCCCTACAGTAAATCCTATGATCTACATATTATTAACATCAGTGTCTCTGATCTGGGACTGTATTACTGTAAAACAGTAGAGAATAATATAACAAAAGATGCAAAAGGCATCATCTCCTCATCAAAAGTGTACTATTATGGAAACCAAACAACTCGTCTCTCTTTAAAAGGTAAGAAAACACTTCTGACAGTTATTATATCATCAATTTTGTAATTCTGGGGAACTTTTCCTTTCTCAGTGAAGAAAAATAATAAAAAAATAATATAATTTGTTTATGTTTAGTTGAGCAAGTATCTTCCTGTTCTGGGCCCCTGGACACCACCTCCAACTGTCTGCTCTGCTGGACGCTGCTGGTCAGCGTGTGTCCAGTGTGTGTTCTTCTCTCCTCCATCTGTGTGTACTGCCTCTGTTGTAAGAAAACTACAGGTAATTATTCACTAATTCACGATCCTTTGTTTGCGTGTGTGTGTTTATTTTAAAATACAGGTCAACAGCTTTTTTCAGTTACCATACTTTGGATGAGAAACCAAATTTAGTACACAAAATTTAACAGTAATGCTAGAAACTGAAATGTAACATAACCAAAATTTCATGCACTTTAAAGCATTTATGTATGTAAGGGATGATCTACTTTAACAATCCATTGCAGATGCTGCGACAGATCAGAAGGATAAGTTAAAAGGCATAAATACAGCTGAGGTATGAAAAATATTATCATGCAGATTCATTGCATACATTGACTCTTTTTCTAAAAACTGAAAAATTCATTTATTGATTTTACTTTCAGTGTGCAGATGAAGAGGTGTGTTATGCATCTTTAGAAGTGATCACCAAGAGACAAAAGCAACGCAAGACAAAGCGAGTGCAGAGTTCTGACTTCAGTACTTACGCTCAGGTCAGAACACAAACTGAATAGACCTAAAACAGAACTGAGGTGGATTCTGAAACTTTCCAAATATAAGAATTTTTATTATTATTATTTTTTGTCATATTACATCACATGTAATTATTCAAGTTAGAGGACTTTAACTATATCTGAATGTAAAATATATGTAATTACATACTTAAATATTTTTACATTTATATTTTTTAAGAGCTAAAAAATGTAAACCTGAATTTTTATTCTGGTACTCAGTTACTTACCTATAATATAAGTGTGTGTTAGTACAGTCTTTGTGGACACAGCGATGATCTAAATAACAGGATGTGCAAGTAGGTTTCCTGTGTGAAGTGGTGTCTATTTTAAGGTGTATATTTCTCTTAAACTGAATTACTGCCACATTTATTATTTTTACTTATTTTTACAATTAACCCAGTTTCTCCAAAACACACTCCATGCTGAGTATGACAGTGTGTTTGCTTGTGACAATCAAACTTATTTTTTTCATTTTTAAAAATAATCTTAATACTACAAAGAAAAAAAAGACGTTACTCCTCGGTAGTAATGTACAAATTTGTTTTTCTGTTTATTACTTTCTTTCAGATTGGTGCATGTTAGATCTGCCTGTTAAAAAAAAAAAAAAAAAAGCATTTAAATATTCAAAGCAACAGAATTTCTTTTCAAAGGACTTTTACTTAATCACACTGTCTGTGTATTTGTTATGAAAAGGTCTTGTTTTATTCACAGTTAAAAATATATGAATCTTAACCACATATTTTCCATCCAGTTTAGTGCTTTTGTGCTTATGAGAGAAATAGGAAAGGAAATGGGTAGGAGAGAGGTTGATGTGTTTAAATGCTTATGTGTAGAGTTTTTTTTTTTTTTTTTTGGTCTGCATGCATGCAGTGTTTGCAAAAGGTTTTCTTTAGACTCGGGTGGGTGGATGAGGACATATAAATTTACTGCATCTCTCGGAATGAATCACAAATAGCAGCAGGTTTCAGTTTTTGCTAGACAAGCACTTTGGACATTTCCGTATTACTTTGATAAAGTACACCACGTGACAATTCAAATTCCTTTCAAATGATGTTTAGAATAATCTCTTTTCATTTTAAAATAAAATGTGCTAGGAATATGCTTATTCTGTATACCTGGATATTTGATTTGCCATAGCATATAATGGACATTGTTGTTTTGAAGTATGACAATGCATATTTTCACTTGTCCATGTTCTGTAACTCTGAATGCAAATCATTTTGGTGGTCAGATCAGTCACTGGGTTTAGTTTTACTAGAGGCCAGAGGGGGGCAGTGTGGGCTTGCTTTTGTAAAATCTCAGAAAATGTCTAAAATATATCCAAACGCTTTTTTATTACACAAAGCGCATTTCTATGTAAAAGTTATATAGCAAATAAATAAGTCATATCAATTTATTGAGATTCACTTGGTCCAGTCTCTTTAATTGTGTTCAGCAAATCACTGAAGACCTAAAATATTTATTAAAGTTAAGGGACATAAGAACATAGGAGGGAGGAACATATATGTATTTGTGTTGTTTATGGGATGAGTAAGTGGGTATGTTTGTGTGCTTCAGGCCCTATTAGAAAGATCATTGAATTGACCAGTAGGTGGTGCTCATAGAGTTTTATACAAGAAGTCTTTCACAGTTCAGTCCAATATAAAATCTATTCCACTCACTGCAGAAACACTGGTCTGACTGAGAAAACTTGATTATAGAGCTATTAGAAGGTTATTGCAGTGTTTTGTAGTCGAATTAAAAGGGCAGATAAGGTGTGGGTGATAATGAGACATTTAGAGAAGTCCATTCAATCGTTTATTTATTCCTTAACTAAAGTATCTCATCACCACAATATCTGCTATAATGGATTTTCTACATAAAATTTCGGTTATTATCATAAATTAAAACGAAAATTATATTAAAAAATGTTACTTATTAAATATAATTTTCAAATAAAATGAATGTTAACTATAGTAAAACCAAACTTAAGAAAAAAACTAAAAACGAACTGCCAGCATTTCTCAGTTCCTTTGAGATCATATTTTAGACATCATATATATTTTACACACCAGTATTGTCAGTTAATGTGTTTTTTCAAAAAAAAAAAAAAAAAAAAAATGAAATAGTTTCAACCAATATCGAAGAAATTGATATAGCAGTAGCGTTTTGTTTCTGAATGAATCAGTACTTATGAACAATTTTGTTGAGAGATTGATTCAATTACTTTCTAATTAAGGCACATCTGTTATAAGGTATATAGGCTATGTCTACTCCACACATATAAACTATATAATTGATTTTTATTTTTATTTTTCACTTATTACATATAGTAAAATGATGTGTTTGGGAAACCTCTCTGAAATCCTCTACCAGCACCCCATATCTAAAAGGCATGACTATATGACAACCGGGAGTCGTATTTTCGTTGTGCTACTTGAGACTGTATCTTTAAGAGTGGAAGCTGGGATGCCTGCAAAGGGTCACAATGTAGAACTTGAGAAAAAAGCATCTCAAGCAACTCCTGCTGAAAAGTTAAGCCTGTTTTAAAAATCTCCATGTAAACTTGTTATGTGGCCTTTGTTGTGGGCCTATGGACTCTATGGAAATTAAAATCTTCTTTAGTTCAAAACATGAAATACACACACAAGCCTGAAAACAACAGCAATAAAATAGCTTGACCTTAATTTGGATTTGGCATGGAGTTGCTTTTCCCTTGTGGCTTTAATTTCTGTTTCCACGTGAGTAGATATCAGAATTCCAGCTTAACAACAGAGTAGTCAAACATAGACGATGTCGATGTCGCTCAGTGAAGGAACAGATGATTTCCTCCTTGGTGGTGCCAGCTGCTGTCGATGTCATGCTGTGTGTGTGTGTGAGCGGGTGTGTGTGGTGTGCATGATGGGTGGGTGCGGGGCACGCATGCTAATTGCATCATGTCATTCTTGCCCTTAATTTTTAACTGTAAAGTAGTATGGAAATGCTTATACTAAATAAATAAATAATACTATAATATAAAATTAAATTAAATATTTAATAATAAATATTATATCATATAGTTTTTTGTTTTGTTTATTCGTTCATTTTATGCATGTTTAATTTTTGTTTGTTTTCAAACCAATAAAAAAAAATACATTTTAGGGCTTTTCACTTTTAAAAGAAATGATGGTATTCACAATCACAAACTGACGTTTAGTGCTATACATTCCTAAAGCCTGGGTTATAACCTTCTTATTTGGTTTATTCAAATATATGTTTGTTTTAGTTACCGTTTGACATTTTTGTCCCAAATGCTGAAACAACAACTGTTATTAGTTTAGTTATTAAACTAACATTCAGCTGTATATGTTTATCTGTCTAGCTGTACCAAAAGCAGTGCTAACTTATAACCCTGGGTTAGAAGTGGCGCTAAATGACAAGTGTGAAACATTTCTCCTTTACTCTGAGTTAAAAACAGGGTTTAGAACGACTATAGAATGATAGAACGTCAATAACACTGGGTTAAACGCCAGTTAAAAGCCCCTTCCATGATTTACTTTATTCAAGTCGAGCTTAAAAATAAGTATTTTGTTGGCCTTTTATAAGTATTTTCATGACTATCATTGAGATCAAAACATCATTAAGTGATTGATGCCATCAGTTAACATGTGTGTTTGTGCTATTTTGTACCAACTAACCAGCCTTTCACATCCTGCACACTTTGCACTCTCTGCACATGTTGATGTTAGCAATTTATGACAGTGTTGCATAAAGAAAAACATGCATAGTATTAAAATGAGAGATGAAGTAACAAGCAAATATATGCTGTCTCCTCTACTGTCACTGTGTGTTTTAGGTCTGATGGGAAAATATTACAGGACTGTGTTTCGTTAAGCCTGCAACACACCAAGCCGATGCTGACGAACTTGTGGCGACGAAAACAGACTGCGAGGTCGGCCCTCGTTGGCACGTAGTTGTATGTGCGAGCTTCACAGTTCTTATAGCAATGGCTCCAGGGTTCTTGACTTTGTTGCAAGGAGGACACCGACAGGGAACTCGACAGATCAAAACACTTGATTTATTAAACATGAGAAAGTGAACATCATGACTGCATTCCAGTTCACTTTTAGACACACACTCGCAAACTTCCCTAAGCACTTCCCCTCGGGGGAATCTCCGCTGCCATTTTGAAGTGCGTTCCATTTCGTGAAGTGAACGAGGAAAGTTTATATAGACAGGCCCTCGAACCCTCAATACACAGTTCAGTCTGCTCCATAGACTACAATGCACCATGATTGTGAAATCATCACAGATCGTGTTTAATTTATCCCCAACCAAAACAACTCTATAATATCTAAATTATTTTTGTATTAAATTTATAATAGCCCAAACATACCTATATACATATAGAATGCTGCACCAAACAAATTTGAAAGGGGAAAAATTTAAGCAATAAACCAACTCTACAGCAGATTCTAAGTGATCAAGGGCTTAGGACGTTCCAATTCAGCCCAGAAATTTGCGAATGAGGGGCATAACTGGAAATTGTGATCTTAATCGCTGGTCTTTGTTCTCATGATATTACCTCTAGATCTTATTTAAAGTTACAGAACATTAATTGTAACCTTAGATTTCACTCTCTACACTTACCTTATCTGAGGAACTAAATCAGATTTGGATAGAGATATAGTGAAATGGACACTCAAAAGCCTGAAAGAGGAGGACTGAAGAGGACAGTGATCATATATTTACCATGATAGAGGGGTTGAAAGGGCAACTGTCAAAATAGAAGCAGTGTTTTAACTTGAGTGGCATTTCCAGTCCATCTGATGATCTATAAAATAAATGATCATGTGGATATCCTTCTGTAGAATGAATAACTCTGTATTTGTTGCTTAAATAATCTAACAGTAATGCAAGGAACATACTTCATTTTAAATTTTGCCCCAAATAAACCCTATAACTTAGAATTATTATTATAATTATTATTATTTTATTTTTTATTTTTTGTAAATTTAGAAAAATGGCCCATTCACAATTAATATTATATTAAAAGAGTAATAAACTTCTTTTAAATACCTATTAGTGACCATGTTGCGAATGACTGCACCACAGCAGCACATAATAAGAAAATAGACATATCTTAATATTACATTAATCTATAATTAGGAACCCTTTCAGTGCTGCAGGACATATGAGTTAACACGCTTGTATGATAGAGTTCCATCATATTTAATGAATCATAACTACAGTGATCCAAAAACTTTTTTTTTTTTTTAATTTAAACACCTATTTTTTTAAGCTTATAGTTTAAAAGGTAAAAGGTAAAATAAATAAATACATTTGTAAACTAAAGATTTTATATATATTTATTTTATATATATATATATTCAATATTTAATATTATATATATATATATATATATATATATATATATATATATATATATATATATATATATATATATATATATATATATATATAATTCTTTTTTTTTTTTTGGATTTGTCATTTCACAGTTCACAATTCAAACCAGCACTCAGAGTGAACATATCTGCCAGGCATCAAATTAAACTCAAGTTTTAACTCAAGTTTAATTTGTTCTTTGAGGAAAAGTGACAATCAGACCCGAGGTGTTGAGACATGAGAAACTATTAAAAGGGCTGCGATAGGAGCTTCTCTCACTGAGCAGATGATGCTTTATCACATAAAGTATGTGTTTTAGGCATCTTGAATAAGAACAGCTATTGGATGAGCAGTAATTAAAGGAATAGTTCACCCAAAATGAAAATTTGCTAAAAAAAAAAAGTACTCACCCACAGGCCATCCAAGATGTAGATGAGTTTGTTTCTTCACCAGAAAAGATTTAGAGAAATTAACATTAACAGTATATCCTTTGCTCACCATTGGATTATTTGCAGTGAATGGGTGCCATCAGAATGCCATCCAAACAGCTGATAAATACTTATGTCCATCAATTAGGCCTAATGTTCTGTGAAGTGTCACTTCTGGCCAATATATGAGTCATGAGACATGATCTGTTATTCCATAATCTTCCTCCAGTGAAAAAGAGGTGTCCTGCAACATCAAAATCCACTGACATATTTTATTAGAACTGTTGTGGCTTGTAAACGGTGCTTGATCGGTGTATATTTCTTATTCATAAAACTATGGATATCGACTTATATTGTAGCTGAAAGCAAAGGTTTGAAATTAAAAACATCTTAATGATGTATTTGTTTATTAAAAAACATAGCTTTTCACTTCACAAGGACTGAACTCATGTGGATTACATGTGGATTATTGTGATGTTTTAAGCAGCTGTTTGGACCCATTTACTGCAGATAATACATTGATGAGCTTGTGACATTTTTTCTACATTTCTCCAATGTGCTCAGATAAAGAAACAAAGTCATCTACATGCTGGATGGCCTGATGTTGACTGCATTTTCAACAATATTTCATTTTTGAGTGAGCTAGCCTTTAAGTTCCTTATTTTCACACATATTATAAAATATTCAAACTGATAACACTAGTATTAGATACCAGTTTTATTACAGATGTCATTAGTTTCTGACATTACATCCAGGTCACTGTGTGGATGTAGGTTTCTCTCTCTCTCTCTCTCTCCTTATGGTCCTTTACAGGAGGAAGTCATGTAATTTTACACAAGCATCATGTGTGGGGGGATAAGAGTAGGAGAGTATGGCCTAAAGGATGTATAATGAGAACCAAAGTGTGCACGGTTCACACTACTGATGCTCCACTAAAGACATATTCACATAACAGTTCTTTGTGAATTGTGAATGCAAACTCAATTCAGAAAAAATGCACATTGTAAATCCCTATTTTTTGTTCGGGGAACTCTGGATAACCATTTTACAGACATATTCCATCTAAAGTGACTTTCAGTAAACTAATTTAATTAATGCAGTGTGGGATTTGGCGCTATGCTCCAGTACACAATAGTGATAGAGGGGATTTTGATCCCTTATACCTGAGATTGAACCAGTGCTGTTTATGTCAGCAGCTCAAAAAATTCTGAGCTTTTAGGGCAAAAACAGTGAACACACACTCCCCCAGTCACTAAGGATGCTTTCCGTTTTCTAGGTCAGCTCATCTAAAGCCTGAAGGTACCACAAACCAGTTGCTTCATGTTTCGTGCTATAGCAACACAAAAAACAAAGTAGTTAAATTTAATTATATGTCGACTTAATTTGTGCATGGCACTCTGCCAGTTGCCTGCCTCTGTTGTTGTGTTTTAGTTTTCGGTCATGTGATGTTTCCATCATTTCCCCTAGCTATACTGTGACTATTCAAGTCTTTAAAAATCACCACTGAATGCATTCAGTGACATATGAAATGCATCTAATGAATGTGTGTTCTTTTACACACCAGCGATTGTATTCAGAATGTGGAATGTTGTTTTGACAGTGTATTAACATATTTATCGATTGACTAGCCTGTAAAAAGTATGTCATATGTTTAATCAAAGCCTCTACACAAATCCAAATAACAGAAAGCTTGCTTTATCCAGAAATTAGAATTTACATTAGTTTATGCATTTAAACATTAAGCAGACATCTTTATCTGAGTTAATAAAAACACGTAAAGTTGTGACTTAATCCTATCTCAGCACATTTATTCAATTTGTATGCATGTATTAATTAAAATATATTATTTTATCTGAAAAGTATTGAGGGTAAATAATAATAATAATAATAATAATAATAATAATCTGCAATTATTATTATTTTTTCACTGGTGGATATTAGTAAGGGTTTTTATGTCCCAGATCACTAATACACTGAAATTCGTGTAAATTAGTGCTATGATAAATACTTCAAGTAAAAATGTTGTCTAAAAAATGGTCTAATTTCTACGTTCTTCTTTTATAGCTCTAGTTAGCTGGTAGACTGGTAATGCATAATGCTAGCAAAGACAAGAACAGGGTTTAATTGCAGGGAACACATATAACTGATAAAAGAGTCTCCTTTTAAGAACAGTTTTCATTTACTGCTAAATTGTAGCATACTGTATGTAGATGATTTGAGTATGTACAGGATGATAATGCCTATATCCTTAATTATTAAGGGAAATAAAAGGACACATTTGCCAGCTATGATCTTGCCATTGCTAGCACCATGCACTACCAGCTACAGGAACTCTAAAAGAAGAACATACAAATTAGAGAAATGAAAAGTAAAGATGTAAGAACCGAGGATAAAGGGTGAACTAAAACGTCAAAATGAGCCTCTCATCCTCTTCCTAATCGTCATTTCAATTTTCTCATGCTTCAGGCTCTCTGTGGTGTTTTTTTTATTCCCGTTCAATTGCCCTTTTTTCCTCGCTACCAAAATTAGAGCGTTCTCTCTAGCTCATGTCTTTAAGGTCAGGCCTCACAAGTGTAGACTCTTTGAGCAGGGGAACGTTCAGGGAGATAATGTATGTGTGTGTGTGTGAGTGTGTGTTTTCTAGGCTTTTGGGCATGTTAGACATGAATCCAATTTGATGTGTAATTTTGCATTCTGATAATTTAATTAAGAACGGCCGTGTCACATTATGTCTTACCGATGAAGGAGAGATAACAACATGAGGGATAAGAGAAAAGGATCGTAAATAGGGCTAAGGAGAGAGAAGGGTATATCTTGGCTGAATAAAGGAGGAAGATATTGAGCAGAGAATCAAGAAAGTTAGAGGTATGTCCATCTCCTCAGGCAGTGGATCAGTTATTAGCCTACACACACACACATTCTGCCATCTCCTGGGCTCAGCTGTGTGAGTGTGTGTTTGCGTGCATGTGGACCTCTGACCAGAGCCTCGGGTTAAATCTGAGACGAACGGAGATAATTAATAGTAGAAGAGTTATTGTGACAACTCCCTGTGCTGTTGTCCAGACATGTTATTGAAAAATACATTGTACTTAACATATTTGACTGTTTTAAATGCCCATGCTGATTCATCTCTCATGGCAGCCTTTCTAAATTGAGGCAGGAACATTTTTGCAGGTTTATTTAAGATGATGAAGCATTACTGTGACAACCCATGGCTTAACCGCAATGTGGCACAGGGCTTGTATCCTTAGACAACTCTATTAAAGACGAAAAATAGAGCATCCATGTTTGTTTTTATCCATCTCGCTGGATTTCAGTACTAATTAGTGGGTTCTTAGCCCCAGAGTTCCTGCGATCAGAGTAAATGTTAAAGTCAGCATGAAACAGAATTTGTGATAATCTTTTCCGTACTGTTGTAACATATATTGATGTGAAATGGCTTCTTAGACAAGAAGAAGAAGAAAAAAAATGTGGGCGGGACTTGATTTTGTGCATCCGGGTTTGACTGGATTATTGGATCATTGTTATTTGAAACCAGTTATTTTACAAAAATAATTTTAAAATCTATTGCATTTATTTTATATTATTACCATTTGATAATTTATTTAACTTCAAACCTATAGACATTTTTAAGGAAATCTTTTAAATCGTACTTATGATCCACTGAATTTCTACATTGCAAAAAAAAAAAAAAAAAAAAAAAAGCATTTTTTTTTGTGCAAATATCTAAACATTCTTAAATAAAGATATCTTTACTTGAGAATATGATTTTAGGTGTAAAGTATTGTTTGATGAAAATTATATACATTTCTAAAATGTTTAAGTTTATACTTTTATAAATAAATAAATAAAACCTAAATGGGATCATTAAAATAATGAGAACACATATTGTTTCTTAGTTACAATACTGGCAGATATATGTTACTTAATTTTGATAATTTGTTGGAAAACAAGACTTTATAGTTCATGTAATTTTGCTTCTCAAATATTTTTCTCTTAATTTAAGAATGTTTTTATTTAATCGAAAAACAAGAAAAAAAATACTGAGTTAAAATTATTTTTCATATGTATTCTATTATTATTATTATTATTATTATTATTATTATTATTATTATTATTATAAAATAAGAATGGTCATTTAATGGGAACTACAACTAAGGGCAAATAAAATGCTGAACATTCAAAAAACAGGAGATATTTTTCTTTGCTTTTCAAGGACTGCAGGGGAATCACAATAATAAAGGTCAAATACAAACAGCAGAGTAAAAGTGGAAAGAGAGATTTAAATGTCTGTTGCGAAAGTCACTAAAAGCCTCTTTTGTAACATCAAGACGTGGCGGTGTGTGTGTAATATGTCACAGTGTTCAGTCAGGCAAAATCACGTACGCGAGGGAGCCAGGGGAGACAAAGGAAGGTTTTTTTGTCTTACTGTTAGCAAAGAGCCATTCAACCCCACTAGCTGATAAAGACAAAAAGAAATGCATGAAAAATGCATGAATGAAATCTCCCTCTCACTTTCTCTCTCTAGCTCATTCCCTGAATCACTGTTGGATTTAATGAAAGGGGGATCTAAGATGAGAGTGTGTGAGAGAGGCAGACACTTTATTTATTCATTGTCTTAAGTGGTTGAGTGGGTGAACCCAGTGTAAAACCCCTCTGGCACAACCCCATACACACACACACATTCTCACCAACATGCACAAACACACACACACATGCATGAACTGGTGTAAAATATCCCTTGGGGAGCAGATTGTTAGCATGTTTGTCCATATAATAAAAGTCAATGGGGACCAGAGTTGTTTTGGATCAGTCTAACTTTCATTGTACAGACACACACAGTTCTTCAAAATATCCTCTTTTGTATTCTTTAGGAGAAAGATTTTTGGGTGAACTACCCTTTTAAGCATTTTTTATTTTTATTTTTTTTATTTGTGTGCCAGAAAGTGTGTGATATGCTTTTTTCCATTGTATTGGTGAGGTTGAGTGTGTTTGTGTGATAGGGAATTTGTCCCAGCCTGGTCTTTTCATGAAGCCGCAATGGTGTGTGTTCTGCTAATCCACTCTGGTGTCCTGCATAAATAATTCACTGAAGGGTTTTTGTGCATGCGTGTAGGAAGATGCTTGGTGGGTGTGCTGGCATTGTTCGACGTTTCGAGTCTCACAAGGTCGTCTGCTTAAGCATAACGTTCAGACTGCACCATCGGATGGAGAGATAGAGTAAACAGCAGAGCCATGGTTTAGTGGTCTGCTTTGCTGCTGTGTGACAGGATGAATGGATGGCTCAGCCTGGGTCAGCATTGTGCTTTCTCTATCTGCACAGTCCTGGTGGTCTCACATACACAAAGCTTATCAAAGAGAGAGTATGAAAAAAAGGAGGTAATAGAACAAGAATAAATGAGAAAAACAGAGACATATGTATTTAGCTTCAGTCTTGCTGTGAACAAACAGAATTTGCATTTAAGTGCTTCAAATGTTCAGTTTACTAAAATAAACCTGGTGTTTGCTTTTACAGCCAACATGACAAAAAATGAATTACTATGGCATGCTAAGAAAAGGACCCCCAGTTTTGTTGCTTGGTCGAAGATGCTACATTGGCCTCCTTTGTGGGAGAGAAGACAACCTGACTATATCACGCTAATGGTGAAGATAGTGTCAACAAGAACATTTACTCACTGTCTCACTGGTATTGCTCTTGGAGCTTGTCAAACTGGGCCATCAAGACCAAGTCATTAGACTTGTGGTGTCTGGTCCACAGCAGCTCAGCATCTGGTCATCTGTTGTTTTCAGCCAGCAGCAGCCTTTTTCATTGTGACAGGGTAATTATTTATGAAAATGAGACTGCTGAGAAAACCAAGATGGAAATATTGTCAGAAACTGATAATGAATAATTCGGTTTTAAATGTTTTTTTTTTTTCAGTTTAAAATGGGAAATTTTAATCTGTGACCCCTTTAAAAATTCTGTTTTAGTATAACTAACCAATTTCAACCAAATTCAGTGCAAATGCCACTAGGGGGTGAAATGCGACAATCATATTCAAACATCGGAGATACTGGAAAGGGGGCACTTGTGTTTGTCAAGTCTGTGTCCGAAATGACATTCCTTCTCTGATGTCATCAGTTTGACAGATTGAAAAGAACATGCTTAACTCCTTCTTACCACCCGTCAGTCTTTCCCCCGAACAATAGATGATGAGGAGGTATACTAAAATCAAGCCCTACCCTCATTCAGTATTTTGTTTCTCTTGGAAATATATATTATACACCACAACACTTAAGGAAATTTGGTTGCACTTCCAGGTCACACTGATTAAAAATGTTAATTTATTGAACTGTTGTAATTGCGATATCACACATGCGATTGTGATTACCTGTCCCTGTGCTGATAAGCAGGAAGTGTAGGCCTGAGCTTAATATCAACAAGAGAATTAAAAAGAAAAGTACTCTTGATGGTGTGGTATTGCTTAACATCAAAGAGAGTGCTTATTAATAAATAAAAAGGACAACACATGCAGTGTGTGATTTAGCTGATTACAAAAACAAACAAACATGTGGACCTTGAATCCACAGTTAATGCAAAATGTAAATTATACCCTTGGTGTATTTTCTACAGGTGTTTTATACAGTTGATTATGTTAATTTTCTTGATTTCATCAACAAAGGTTTGGTGATAAGACAGAAAGCAATGCTGGGTCTGTGAAAACTTGCTATAGTTTCCACACATTTAAACACGTTTAAGGTCAAGGTCACTATTTCTACCACAACAAATATCTGAAAGTATAAATAGACGAGACACTATCACTGAGGGAGCTTGTCTCTGGATTACAAGGTCATTGCCACAGCTTCAGTCTGGAATACAGAACCTCACATTGATATGTTGAAAGTGACTTGTTTCTTCACTGCTGTATAACTTCATAGGAGAAAACACAACATCACTTTCAGGCCACTGCTAGTCCTATTATGAAACATTAAAATCACCAGTAATCACTTTTATGTGACGAGATGCACTTGAACTGAAGCAATTACAAAGACAATTACAAACATCCTATTCGACCAGTGGAAATTATAACTAATTGCCAGTGAAACAGTAGAAAGCTACATTGCTTCTCCATTTCATGTCTGATCCAGTGCCAACTAGTTGGTTAACATAGACAGTATAAAATCTCAACAGCTTTTTAGCACAACAGGAGATGTTGTTTTTCCATGCTAGTACTTTTGGGTTCATATGCTAGGATTTCATTATTAAAACGACACAATGCAGACAAATGTAAGATTATGTTCAATTGTGCTCCAAAGCTTGCCTCAAACACACATACACACATTTGTTTCCGTAGACTTCTATTACTTTTATACTGACCAAACAATATTTTTATCTCCTAACCCAACTCTAACCCTAAACCATCATAGGGTTCAACACCTCATACTCTTGACTTCTTTCTTCTCATAGGGACTCCCACAATGTAACACAAACAAGTACACACACACACACACACACACACACACACACAAACTAATTTTACCTCAGAAAAATATTTAGGTATTTATTTATTATTATTATTATTTATTAATTTTTTGTTTGTTTGCCAAAACCACATGTTCTATGACGTCCGAACTGCATTCATTTGGAAAGCATGCATACCATATTTTATCGATATTGTTTTAGCAGTACAAAATTTTTATATTTTAATATATTTAATATTTATTTTAAATGACATATCTTAAAACCATTCAAATATTTTCAATAATAGAAACCTGTGGCCTTGAGTTTGAAAGTTTCCAGGAATTTTCAGATTTATGAAAGCCACCAGATTACCTTTATAAAACCAGAGTAGCATAAGATTGCTTTAGCTTTATTTTCTACCTGGTTTCCTCCATGAAGCAACCAAAATGGAGCTTTAAATGCCTTTTTGTATTATTCATGAATTCAACTGCATATAAATCCCATGTACATGGACATCCAGATGTGGATTAACAAATACTAACATTAACAAACCTAGAAACACAAGATAAGACACGAGGTGTAATGAACATCTGTGTAGAGATTAAAACACATCATCTGATCTGATCACATAAGTGTAAGCAGTGTTTCAAGCCAGGCAGTTCACAACCACACAAGTGAGAGTCAAGCACACAGATTGCATGTTAAGCATGCTTTTCAGAACACAATTTCTGCACAATTTACAATTTGCAAGGTGATGGCTCTTAGAAATCGAAATCTGCTCATAATCCAGTCATCAACATAAGCAATGAAATGGTCCCAGTTCCAAACAACACAATCCATTAGTGACAGAATAACAGCAAATACAACGAAATAAAAGATATAGAAGAAATATAATTGTTTTCTTTTTGAATATATTTTAAGATAATTTATATGAGATATGTCTTTCAAAAAAAAAAAAAAAAATTGCCTGTACAGGGTACTTCAGGTCTGTGGGCCAACTTACACTTGTCATACTCATATTTTCATTAGATTTTTGAGTTTTCTGAAAGTATATGCATTTAATAAAATGGATTTGAAATAAACAACATATTTTTGACAACCTTTTTTTAGGGAAAATAATTTTGTTCACTACAATAAACAAGACATTTTAATTGCATTGTTCAGCTTCAAAATAATTTATTCGCTGCCATCATGCTGTGCCAACATTTTTATGGTGATGTCAGTATTATTTTTGAAGATTATCACCGTAAATAATTTGTTTTGTTCAAACTCCTAAACATGGTTCATACTAAATTATTTGTGTTATAGCAAAATGAACCTTGTTGAGGAAAAGTGTAATATTTTTGAGGCCTCTGGGGGCCCAGCCATATCTCAGCTTTTGTTTAAAAAGAACAAAGTATTTATGTTTTAATTTTTTTTTTTTTACAACTAAAATGTTTGTTTGTTTGTTTTTTGAGAAGGAAAAACAATAAGTGTAATGTATATAAAATATCCAGGATGTTCAGAAATAATCCATGTAAATAAATGAATGATTTTCTCGTGAATTGTAAATCTAGGTGATACAGCGTTGTACAGATACAGCATCAAATCTTGGGAAGCAGAAGTGCCTGAAATTGTTCATGATTTACTGGTCTCCCAGAAAAATGAATCAAGGCTCAAATGCTTGTTGCAACTTACTGTGTCTGTGCAGGACCTGTCCTCTGGCAGGTCTCCAGGTACAGATAAATTAATGGCAGAACTCTGTAAAGATCTATGGCCTTTGATTCGAAGCAGTTTATATTTACCGTTCATAAAGTGTTCAAAGTTAGACCCAGTAGCAATTTGTTTTCAGAAGAACAACAGTTGGGCCTACCTATTAAAAAAGAGACCACAGGGACATAAAAATAATTCAGCTAGACTCTGGGCTAGACATGGTGTTTCATGAAGGTTTCAAAAGGGGGGTTTTGCAGTGATGACATAGATCAACCATTTGGGTTCCCGAAATAACCATTCTGTGAACATAAAAAAAAAAAGAAAAGAAAAAAAAAAAATATATTATAAAGAATGTCCATCTTTTATATAAAATCAGGTTTTAGAATTTATATACATGTATGTTATAGGCCTAGATATATTTAAAATTTGCCATACATAAACATATTTGTTAAGGTTAGGTATAAATATTTACATTTTGTAATTGTTCCAGTTTCTTGCTTTACATACGTTTTTACTTCATATGACAAAATCATATGGAAATGTATTATATATACATGTATCTGCATATGGGACAACTCTACAGCATCTGCAGAAGATATAATATCTGGAACAGATATATCACTAGGATGTATGAAGGATGACATAGGATGATTGATTTGGCAAAGAATAGTAAGAATATGAGGCTAATAAAACTCACAAACATGTTATTGACAGTATTTTCACCTTATGCCTTTTTTTTTTTCAAAATCTGTATTTGCCCGACATATTAACTGAACTTAATCCTTTTAGTTCAATTAAAGCAGCCCCCTTTGATGTTTTAAAAGTTGGAGGGCATGAGTTAGTAAATCTGAGCATTTGTTTGATTTAGTTCCATGGCAATGAAGGTCAGCCAAAAAAAATTATACAAAAAATAGCTGAACAGGTTGGGTTCAGGCCTTGCGAGGATGGTAGAGCAGCTGTTCAAAAGAAAAAGAAAAGAAAAAGAAATTAAAAAACACAGCTCTTTCATTGTAACTATATCATAACCGCTATTGTTGAAATTACTTAACTTACTTTTTTTTTTAGAACTATTGACAATACATAATAAATGCAAACTCCACAAAATACAAAACTTTTAGTTAAGCAAATAGCATTGATCAAATGTAAAAACATTTGCTGATTTTATTTTATGGTTATTTTAAAAGGAGATGAAATCAAATTCTTTTTCACACATAGAGGCACACATATACCCTTGAGGGCACAAAGCCCTCATTTTTAATTTAGTTCAGCTGATACAGATCTGAGACATCCCTGATACATGGGTGATAGTGTAAGAGGAAGATAAACTCGCCGTGACCTATTTTACCTCTGCTAAAAACAAAACAGCTGCATCTTTTGGTACTCTCGGTTGTTTTTAGTATAGCTTCAAACTGAATCTTTTTGCTTCCAATTTTCAATAAGCTTAGCTTTGTCCAAATAAAACTACTACATTAGATTTATTGACTTAATTAAATATGTTCATAAAAGATAATGAAGAAATCTGGTTAATCTGCTTTCACACCATACGAATGCTCTGTATCTTTTGATTAATTATATTTGACTGAGAAAATACATCTTTTTCCAACAAGTTAAAGACATCATAAAAGTCAAATGTTCTGATTATCAGCGCAGTTTAGCCTCATTAGAGCAATTATGAATGCTTTGTTTGCATCCAATTATTGAAATCTGTTCGTTTTTAATAGTAATTACAGAAATTACACAGATTTTCCCACCCTCAAACTGTATAGTGACATTTGTCATAGTTCAGTTTGAGCAAAAATAGGGCGTTTTTTATTGACCTTCTCTCTCTAAAAAGTCCGCACCCATCACATTAGAATGACTATGAGAACAACTGCATAAAAGGTTTAACTCGCCCGAAAGATGCCATTCACAGAGTGATTGAATTTGAATTGCAATTGCAGTCTGGTTAGAGCAGTGCAGTGAGCTGTCTCTGCTGTGATGAAGACTTGTGACGTGCCGTGTGTTTTTGAATGGGACACGTCACTGCTGGCCTTTCTCTCCCACTGCCTTCTCCCACTTTGACCTTTCAGACCAGGACAGCTGACAGACTGCTACATCTTTTTCCTCTCTTTTTCCTCTCTACATAATGAAGAGGTAATTGCCCTTCAACTTGTTGACTTCACAAAGCTACACACACGAGAAGACAGGGAGTGTGAGAGAGAGAAGGAGAGAGAAAATGAAAGGAATATAGAAAATATAATTTGCTGTTGCTCAGTACAAAACAAACGTTTCTTCAACCTGCATCAGTTGAATTATGTTTAATGAACGATGAGTGTGATTTTGTTCCTGGGTGAGGAGTGAGTCAGCAAACTGCAAGTTCATGTAGCCATGTCCTCAATTATACCCCACTATCTGAAGGGCATAAAAGAAACCCGTTGAATTAACTTGTAGCCTGGAGTAAGTTCCTAAAATAGCCGATCATAGTAGATATGCACTGGAAACATATTCAGAGCTTTTTGAATGGTATAGTCTCCTTGTAAATACAAATACTACTATTATGTTTTTAATAATCATAGCATATTATTAGAATGACTAAAGTCACTTACAGTGTGAAAGTCTTTTAAAATGGTTTATTGTAATTGGAAATCATGCTAGGTTATGTTTGTTAGCTAAACCATTGCAGCATTGTAAAATGGCAATATTTGTTTAGTTGTTTAAAAGTTGTTTATGTTTTAGATACATACATAGGCTATATTTAATTCGAAACTTACTGTAAAAATGAATAGATGTGTACCTCTAACTGACTATAACTATATAATATGTAGGATGTTTGACTGGTCAGCTGGATATGCAAAATAAATAACACAGGCCCACTGTAAAAACGTGCCTGTGGTGACATTAATACAAATTAATATTGTGCTGCTTGTTGCCATGTTTTGCAGTTCTTTTAGTGTGAAATGTCCAGTAATTGGTGCTAAAAGTGAAGTCAGTTTTGTCTGAAACAGATAAATGTGAGTGTGGCAATGTTTTCTTAAACTAGGTGTTGTATGTTTTGCAGCAGTTCAGAATATAAAAGAGTGGTGATTGGTTTTAAAGGGTTAATGATGTGACAATAATATACTGTAGGCCTACCACCTACACTAAACCTTTAACTTAACCAATTAGCAAATGTGAGATAAAAAGCTCATGTTCTAAAGCAACTACTGTAGGACATTTTCGCTTGCTTTACCAGGTGAGCTAGTGAGCAAGTTTACTATGACAGAGAAGCCATACACCAAGATCTGCACCACAACGTCAAAATGGATTGGTTCAAACAAATCATGCACCATGGTTAAAGTGTTTTGGTGTCGTGAGATATATATATATATATATATATATATATATATATATATATATAAATATGTCTTTATTAATGAATTATTTCCCCTGTAAATATAATTTATGTGATGGGGAATACGTTTTACTGCCTCTAGTGTTAATTTTATATAGAAATTGCAGTGAATTGTAGGTAAAATTGCCAAAATATACAAGCACATGTTTTGAATGAAACTAGCTATGCTGTATACTGGAATGATTTGATGGTTACCTGATGGCAAGCAAGTCCATTTTATTATTATTATTATTATTATTATTATTTACATCCAGAAAAAGATGATGTTGTGTCTTATTGTTTCGTTAGTTTATTTCTTCTGCTTTTCTGAGAATAGCTTATCCCTTTGAAACCTTTAGGTTTTTCTCATCATCTGCAGCCGTTTTGTAAAAAAAAAAAAAAAAAAAAAAGGTGATATTGTGTTTTACACGTTTTTTTCTTTCTCCACATTTTGGAAAATAGCTTGTCCCTCTGGAACATTTAAGATTCTGTTTTCTCATCCTCATCATCCTCATCATCGTCATCCTCATCATCACCAGCAGCAGCAGCAGCAGCAGTATTGTCTGGTGTTCCACATGTTATTGCCTAATATTCTCTGCCCTTGTATTATGAATGAAATGGTCAGCTATAGCATGCCTTTCTGAGGCCTGGAAGCAGCTGTTATCTTGTCACCAGAGCCCAGCTGCTGGGTCGAGGCCGGCTGGTGGACCACTGATGAGCAGTGTATCTATGTGCCCCGTCAAGACAACAGTATGCTAAGTGCTTGTTTGTTGGCGGAGCTCAAAGATCCAAACAGACAGCAAATGTCTCTCTCTGTTACCACACTTTGTGTTGACGTGGCAGTTTGCGAAGAGGCCTGTCTTAAAGAGAGAGAGAGAAAAAAGAAGAATATAAAAGTGTTAGGTGACAGACAGGCTCTTTTATGGAAAAGCATACCAATGACCCACATTCATGTATTAAAAGCTATGTGTTCAGGCAACCCGATCTCTTGGCACTGCATATCTATACCACGATTTTTATGCTTTCATTTGGCATGCTCTTTATAAACAAATTTAACATGCATCTGATGCACAAAATTCACCGGTTGACTTTGATTGATTCCCTTGGCATATCATGCCATATACTGGTCTTTTGGATGTTTAATATTAAATCATGTTAATGTTATGTGTAATGTAGAAAATGTAATGTAAAAAGAAATTTAAAAAATGCTGAATTTATTTAAAATGTATTGGCTGGTTGTTCCCATATTCCTTTAGTGATGCTTCTTTTCCTAAGCCCACACCAAATCCTAAACTTAATTGATTTTAGTTATTCTTTTAAAGGAATGTACTCAACCCTCAGGCTGTCTGAGGTGTAGATAAGTGAACTATAACCCTAAGTCTATCTTGAAAATATTTGCATTGAGTTTTTATTTAAAAACTTAGGAATTTCTTTCAGCATTAGATATGTCATTTTTTTCTGTTAAGTAATGAAAAGAGTTCAAAAACACTGACAAATTTATATTCAGTGTTAGGTTCAATAACGAAAACTTTGTTAGCTGAAAAATTACAAAAAAAAAGAAGAAATAAAACATTGATATGTTTTGCAGGATAAAAATGGAATAAGGAATAAATAAGGAATAGACACTCAAAAAAACAAACAAAAACAATTTATATTATTTACTGATGCCTATCTGCACCTTTGTGATGGGCACATAAACATAGCCCATTTGACAGCCTCTGGGGTCCCATACTCTGAAATTCACTGAATGAAGATGTCATAGAGAAACAGTCACACACACACACACACACAGACAAACACACACATCAGTGCTATGCACTTAAAGCAACCACATGATGTGGAGCTCCCAACAGGCAGGAAAAGGGGGTGGAGAAGATAAATTTTATGTCTCATCCACACTGAAATTCCAAGCAGAATTTTTTAAATCAGCTAATTAATGTTTACGAATTGCATGTTTGGAAAATCACATAGCTCTATAACATCTGTAAAGAATTCACTGATATTTTTATTCATATTGGGAATGGTGGAACACTTTTAGCTCATCTTAAGTTATCAAATGGCAACACATTATGCTTGTTAAGTATTATTAGGCTTGTTTGACATACACTCCATATGTTGTGTAGGAGTTTAAGTCAGGTGGATTTTGCTGATTATATCTCTATGGGTTGGTTGTAAACAGGGGAAATGTGTTTCTGACAAGTGACGACTTAATCATTTTGTTGTTAGGCCCTTTACAACATTTTTGTTTGAGACCCGCAAAATTTCAGTGATAACTGTGTAGTAATTACCTATTTAATTTGTATCATGAGTAGCCCATTGCTGTCTGTATGGAACACAAGGGCATATTTATAATACTTGACTGGGCAGGAAGAATGAATAGGTGAAAGGGGAGAGTTAAAAGAATTAGGAAGATGGAGATAGAGAGCTGATTGAAAGAGAAACAAGGATTCAGGGACAGAGATTTTGCTTGTGTTTGTTCCAGGTGAATTCATGAATATTTAAAGTCAGTAGCATTTTCTTTCTCTCGACAATCAGTCTACCCAGAATCCCCTCTTGCTGGCCAGTGAGTGTCCATCCTGTCAGAGTTTAGTGTGAATAACTGTGCTCTCACTTTCCCTTGAGTACATGCACAGCTGTGCCTACAGTTTGTGTGTGTGTGTCTCTGTGTGTGTGTGTGTGTGGGGGGGGGGGATAATGGTATATATATATATATATATATATATATATATCGAAAGTTTGGGCACCCCTTGCAGAATCTGTCAAAATGCGAGTAATTTTCAAAAAATAAGAGAGATCATACTAAATGCATGTTATATTTTATTTAGTACTGTACTGAGTAAGATATTGTACATAAAAGATATTAACATTTAGTCTACAAGACAAAAAAAAAATTCTGAAATTATTAAAATAACCACCTCAAAAGTTTGGGAACCCTTGGTTCTTAGTACTGTGCTGTTACCTGATGATCCTCGACTGTCTTTCTGTTTTGTGATGGTTGTGCATGAGTCCCTTGTTTGTTCTGAACAGTTAAACTGAGCAGCGTTCTTCAGAAAAATCCTTCAGGTTCTGCAGATTCTTCAGTTTTCCAGCATCTTTGAATATTTGAACCCTTTCCAGCAGTGACTTTATGATTTTGAGATCCATCTTTTCAGACTGAGGACATTTGAGGGACTCAAACACAACTATTTAAAAAGATTCAAACATTCACTGATGCTCCAGAAGGAAACAAGATGCATTAAGAGCTGGGGGGTGAAAACTTTTGAACATGATGAAGATGGCCAAATTTGTCTTATTTTGTTGAAATATAATTTTTTTCCATTTAGTTCTGCCCTTTGTAAGCAACAGAAGATACTTGTATGTTTCCCGGTACACAAATTAAGTACAATTTACCTTGATCTTCAAATTCCAAAAATGTTCACCCCCCAGCTCTTAATGCATCTTGTTTCCTTCTGGAGCATCAGTGAAGTTTGAATCTTTTTAAATAGTTGTGTTTGAGTGCCTCCATTGTCCTCAGTCTGAAAAGATGGATCTAGATGTGGTGAAGACGACTTGCTGCAGTTCAAACCGACATCAGAAAGGGGATTTAAGTGACTTTAAATGTGGAATGGTTGTTGGTGCCAGACGTGTTGGTCTGAGTATTTCAAAAACAGCTGATCTACTGGGATTTTCACGCACAACCATCTCTAGGATTTACAGAGAATGGTCAGAAAAAGAGAAAATATCCTGTGAGCGGCAGTTGTGTCAATGAAAATGCCTTGTTGATGTCAGAGGTCGGAGGAGAATGGGCTGACTAGTTAGAGATGATAGAAAGGCAACAGTAACTCAAAAAGCCACTCATTACAACCAAGGTGTGCAGAATACCATCTCTGAACACACAACACATCAAACCCTTAAGCAGATGGGCTACAGCAGCAGAAGACCACACCGGTTGTTGCTCCTGTCAGAACAAGAAACGGAGGCTACAATTCTCATAGGCTCACCAAAATTGGACAATAGGAGATTGGAAAAACATTGCCTGGTCTGATGAGTTTTGATTTCTGCTACGATATTCAGATGGTAGGGTCAGAATTTGGCGTAAACAACATGAAAGCATGGATCCATCCTGTCTTTTCTCAATGGTTAAGGCTGCTGGTGGTGATGTTATGGTGTGGGGGATATTTTCTTGGCACACATTTGGTCCCTTAGTACCAATTGAGCATCATTCAAATGCAGCACTAGACAGCTTATTAAAGACTTCAATATACATATAGAGTGAGAGTGATAGATATATATATAGGCTTTTCTGCACTGTCTGTGTCCTGTACACCTGACTTTAGCAATACAGGTGTTTGAAAAGTATTATTTTGTTAATGGCCAGATGTGTTACATTATTTGAGTAATTAAACCATTCAGCTGTATAATATGGATGTGTTTTATTTTTTGTACATATGTATATTTCTGAATTTTTTTATGTCAGTAAAAATTAATTCTTTGAAAAGCATATTGAGGTGTGAGATTAAAACTCATTCCTATGCTTTGTAATAAACTGACTTTAATCATTCATATTGTCCTTAATAAGCTGTCAAGTGCTGAATTGGTCTGCACTCACATTAAATTCTAAATGACGGGTTTTATTCTTTGCTGATCAATGGACTACATTTGAATTGAAATACTTTCAGATTATATACTGAATATGATTAAGAACTACTTCTCGACTTTGATGTATATGTTAGATATGCATTCTTGGTTATATACTCTAATAAATAAATCTGTAAAAAATGAAAAATCTGTGTAAAAAAAGGTTCTTTACAGTGGAAAAATTGAAAAACTGTTCACTTAAAGGGTTCTTTGAAGTACACTAATACAATTTAATTATGAAGAACTATATTAGTACCTCTAGTTCTTTTACTATTGAACTTTTCAGTTTTGCCATCTCATGGCATTGCCAAGTGTCCACTGGTTTCACACTACAGAATCTCAACAGATGCAGTAGGTCAAACGGGTGTTGTTTGCCTACTGTATCCTGAATACTGAGTACTACTTGTTTGATATACTGCTTTTTGTATTCTGTATAGCAGGAAGTATGAATATTTGAATGGACAGATGTGTGGAGATTGGTTGTGTGCTTGTTCATGAATGTTTAAGTGTTTATTTGTTCATATATGTGCGAAAATTGCAGCTGGACTGATAAGACGGATTTCTTATTGGAACATCTGGCTGTAAGACAAATTGTTTATTTCTGGGCTGCTGGGTGGGCATTTGTCTGGGGGAGGACTTCAATACCTACATATTCTTTTCTGAGGCGTTCTTGTTTTTCATCATAAATCCGAATTCCGTTCCTAACTCGCTGCTTCACAAAAATGTAGAAAATCAGTCTCCGCTCCTCCACCAACTCCCTCTCTATCAACTCTCCAATCTGTTTATGCCCACAAGGCATGTTCAACACTTGAACAAAAACACGCACTCACACAAATGGACTCTGCAGCTAAGGCCTCCATGTTAATTGAGGTGTGTCTATATTTCACTCTGGAATGCATGTCTTTTAGGAGCAGATGCAATACTATTCTATTTTTTTTTCTTGTTTGAGACATCACCCTCTCTGTGAGAAACATATTATAACTGAAAGGGGTGTGTAGGTGTGTGTGGTTTTTCGTTTCCTGACCTCTCTGATACTATAGGAGGAGGATGATATAGAAAAGACCGGTGTTCAAGCTGCGCTGAATTTAAAATATCTATACTTCATTAAATATAAACCAGCTATGCTCCGGGAAGACCACTATCCTGCAGAGTTTAGCTCCAGTAGCCTACTAATTAAACACATATGAACCAGCTAACCAAGGTCTTTAGGATTGGGCTGTGTCTGAAAGCTGATAGCTTCCACAGACAGCACACAGAGGTAGGGACATCCTTCATCTGATGGATTTTTGAAAGCAGCATAAATGTATCTCTTGCTGCCCATGTCATCCTACAATCCGGTGCTTTTGATTGAGGGACAGTTGAACTAAAATGCTATGTGAAAGTTGTGGCTGGTGGTCGGTTTGTTTGTAATGTATATTTGATCAACTTTCTCCTTTTTTCACTTCTAGCAAGAAATTAATATTGTGGTTATTAAAAATCGATTTAGTTATTACCTAAGCTCTCTTTGTTTAGTTGTAGATTATTAGACCGTTATGCTGCCTCAGAAGCCTGTCAGAAATCAGTTTCAGGTGGTACCTTTAAGTAAAAACGCTGCTTGTGAAGTCATTAAGGCAACAATTTAGCTGCCTAAGCATTTAGACGCAGCTCTAGAAGCTTCCAGGCAAATAGATGCAGGTTGGAGCTAAACTCTGCAGGCAACTGATTCTGACTGAAAACATCAACATGTACACACATTATTATCCTCATATTGTTCGAAATCCAGAAGTTGTAAAAGAAATGATGTGCAAGTATTTATTTATTCATTGATTAACTATTTTTGAATAAATGTAATTCTGTTTGGAATCTAGTGACATTTTCCCAAAGACATCTTTTTATGTCAGCCACTATCTTATCAAAGCATAATCTTATCATTAGAACGGTGAGACTTTATTTTACATTCAAAGCATTAAGTGTTTGATAAAAGCAACCAGTTTTGGGGAAATTTACTTTTAAAAGTAATGCTTAGTTACTTTTTATAGAAAGTAATGGTTACATTACTTTTGTTTTACTTTCACATTACTTTTTAATTATGAGCAGGGATTGGTTGTTTTTAATATAAGAAGTTTTATTTATATCGAATGTAAAAGCCCCTTCACACCAAAAAGTGTAATGAACTTGCCACAGCTCAGACTAGTCTTGTTGGTCATTTGATTTTTAGATTTGGGGTAACCCAGCTTGTTAATATCTGTAGATTGTCAGTGTAATGTGTAACATCTACAGATAACAGCAAAAGTGCTGTGACACTCTTTCCATGAAGCACAGCAGTTCTTGTAAGAACTGGGTTGAGGCTGCATTTACACATTATGCATTTACAAGTTGTGCTCAAGGCAAAACTGGGTTTAGCGCTCCCCAACTGAAGGTGACATTACTGAACAATGGAGGAAAAGTGAGTCAGGCAACAATGAGACAACAGATGGAGAAAAAAAGTGTGCTGATGAATGAGAACTGAGCTTATTCTGAATGTCCCTGATGACTGACAGATAGGCAGGATGCATCCAGCAGAGATCAGATCTGATCCGTTTGATGCAGTAAAGCATCATCAGCATTTCAGCACTTCAAATATTCACTCTTTCAAATCTTTGAAACACATGTACACGCATATATAACTAAAAAGCCTTTTCCAAAACTTAATGAGGAGCTGTACTGTCAAAGTGACTGATTTGAAATGCATTAGTGAAGCACATTAGATACAGTATGTTTTTATGTATTTGCATATGCTCCGTTATGTACTTTTACACAGTATTATGATATAATTATTCAATATAATATATAATTGCATGGTACCATTCAAATTGCGGGACAGAAGTAAAATATAGAATAAAACCATTAATAATGTGTATATTATTATAATTATTATAGTTTTAATTTAAAAGTACTAATATTAGTACTAACATCTTTATATATGATTATATTTATATATCATTTAAATATCTATTTATATTTTTTACTGGCCCCAAACAAACACATGGTGTGTATCAGGGGCATTTCTTCAAACAGGCAAGAATATAGTCCACAGTATAAAAATAAAACAACTAAAATATTATTAATTATAGCATTAAACGTGAATAATTAACTGCCTATTTTGAGGCTCCATTGAGCAACGATTGGACTATTACATTGTTCACATCATAAATTCTGTCTTTTTCTGTTTCCTGCATCTGAACAATGGTCTAAATTAATACACAATGGTCTTAATGGTAAGACTTATTAAAAAGTATGTAAATATTTCACACATTTAGAGATTATTGCTTCAGGTCATGTCAAAATCAATGAAGTCACCTAAAATTACTTGTAAACCTGATTTGTGAGTTTTTTTTAGTGAGTGATCAGCTTAGTGAAATCAAAAGTGAGCCAGTCCAGTACACAAATAAAATATATATGACATAAGATCTGATACTGTTACTGCATACATACACAGTGTAATGAATAAATAAATAAATACAACCCCCCCCCACACCTTAAGACCATGTAACTGGAATATGAATTTACAATGGATTACAAAAATGTGGAGTGCAATCTGTTTTATTTTGATTAAAATAAATAATAATAATAATAAAAAGTACCTTTGTTTTGGTGGTGGTGTTACTGATTAAAAACATGATAACCACCCAAAAATTGAGAATATGCAACCCACAATTGTTTCCACACTTGTTCCATTAACAAGGCTTTACACTTTTCTCTCACCCTGTCTTCGCTAGCAAAACGAATATTTAGTAACAGAAACAACTGAATCATCTAAGCTTATTTTTATCCATGCTGCACACACACACACACACACACACACACACCCACACACACACACACACACACACACACACACACTCACATGCTGTGAGCAGATGTTCACACACAGAAACAATAGTCTGCTTCCTGAACATACTGAAAACACTAGAATAAGCTACTGCCTTCCAACATTTGCCTTCACCAATACTTTAAGAAGAAGAAGACAGGCCCATCCATCTAGAGCTTCAGTATCCATGGCCCAGGGTCAGGGGATGCCTCCTACTCAATTAGTGTGCTGCAGATGGAGAAGCTGCATTCAGCATAACATCTGATTAATAGTTTATTGAACACAGCTTGCAATTACGCCACACTTGAATGAATCCCATTAATGCAGCCTGTTATTAACCTTTTCACTCATGTTTAATATCTCTTTTATTAAATGCTACAAAATGATTTTTTTTTTTTTATATTATAGAGATTTGGATAATGGTTGAGGACGCCTACTCTTGCAAGCATCTTGTGCAGATTTTAATTAAAGTGTTTTTTTTTCACCGTGATAGTACCCCATCATTAACAGAATTAAAAATCTGATGCAATGAGTCTTTGTAAACAGCTGGCTTTCAAAGGCCTCACTTTCATCTCTATCATTAAATCCATCAGCCCTCCAATTATTCATCCATCCATGCCTCTGTCCCACAATACATCACAATATGTTGTTTTTGTATAGTTGTTGTTTTCCTGTCTTGTGTTTTTGTTTACCTGTATACACAACCTCATCTAATTCCAGAACTTTCTTTAGCCCCCCTCAACCCCAGCACCACCTGTCTAGATCTGTAATGGCAGGTTCTCCCTACTTTACTGTACCTTGCAGTGCATCTCTCTTTCCTATCTACATGACATCTTCACTAGGGGTGCATTTTCTTCAATAATTCAGTAACTCACAAAATGTATATAGTATTTAGCACGTAAGTTTGTGTTGCTCTTTGTGCAAGCTTGTTTGGTTTGGGGAAACCTCACTGAAATCACTGAATATGCTGGTAATGATGAAGCTAGCAATTACAGTTGCTTAATGATGCACTGTGTGCCATTATTCTTTTTCTTTTTAGCCCACCTCCACCCCAGCACCACTTGTCTTAATTTGATACTGTGGGTTTCTTCAGAGCAGCATCTTTCTTGCAGCAGCAGCATGTATATTAATCCTTAATTTTGAGCTTGTTTCTGCAGAATGTTTCAAGTCTGTCAAGATCAAGCCTACCTAAACTGGTAGCTACCTAGTACCTATACTGGCTGTTATTTATTTATTTATTTTTGAGATTCATCATGATTAGAATATAAATATATGTTTGACACTTTGAGGAGCCCTCACAGACAAATATGACACTAATTAAAATGTCTGCTATACAGTAATCAAATATATTAGCAATGTACTGTTTGTGTTACTGTTAAAATTATTATTATTATTATTATTATTATTAATAATAATAAATTATATTTGTGAATGATTGTAAAATGAGAAACTCAGGACCGCTAGAGGGTGCTAAGATTTAAGGGAAAAATAATCTTATAAAGAAATATAATTTTATTTTATTTTAATAATCTGACTTAAATATAACATTTTTCTCATATAGTTTATTATCCAGTATAAATAGATTTTCACGCATGACAATTGCTGCCTTTATATTTTAGGTAGGGGGTCCCTCACCTGTTGATCATTGTATTTGCACGTATTTGTAAAAAAAAAGTTATGCTTTTCTACTTGGTCTTTTGAAAATTAGTTCTAGAAGACATCAGGGTGAAAGTGTCACGGTTCGTGAATGCACCGTCTCCAGCTGTAGTCATGTTGATTGTTTCATGTGGGCGATCAGCGGCAGGTGCGGCTCATTCTAACAGACTATATAACGCCCTGTCTTTCGTCTCCTGTTTGTCTGATCGTTGTTTGTAGATCCTGGTGTTGATGTTGATGTTGATGTTGATGTTGATGTTGATGTTGATGCCGATGTCGTGTTCGTGTAGTTCCTGCCTTGATTTGTCTTCGTACTGGTTTTCTGTCGGATCCTGTCTTCACACACGGAATATACTCATCACCATTGGAGTTATCACCACTATCATTGTCATCAGCGCACTCAACTTCTCAACTCACCTGTCTGTGCTGCCATCGTGGTTCCTGCGTCACTCTCCGGCCTTCCATCATCTCATCCTGTCAATAAACTTCCTTTTTACTTGCATTTGTCTCCTGTCATCCATAGCCGCCGTTACAGAAAGCACATTCTCTTTCTTAACAGCACTTTATTGGTTAAAAATGTCTGTCTCCTACGTACAACATGAGTCATGGTTATTTTTGTACATTTTAAATGTGGCTGTTTGAGTGCTAAAAGTTTATTTTACCATGTTTTAGAAAAGTACCCACATGTAGATGGCCTCAAAGGTAACAAACATGGTATGTAAGCTACCAAATAAGTTTTTTATGTGGTCTTTAATTGTCTTCATTATTGAAATGTGTGTGTTTGTGTATGTGAGAGGTGTACTGCTATTAGTTTCTATGCTTTAATGGTGAATTTATACGGCTCACTCAGTAATGACTGCTGTACACCTATTTGTACATGTGTGAATATTTACTTGTCTTTACAGCTGTCCAACACACCCCCAGAACACTGACTGGAAGTGGTCTCTCAGTGTGACTTTTAACAACGTGACAGGCTTAACATATGGAGTGAATCTTTCTGCTAATTTATTCCACTGCTTATATTTCATTACTTGACATCACTGAATTATTAAAGCTCAGACCCGTGTTCTGATGCAGATTTGTTTGGATTTAGAAGTGTGAATCAGAAAGTTGTCCGTCGCTAAGCTGTGTTTTTGTTAAACAGAATGATGACCTGAAGACATGTTGACAGAGTTATAAATGAAACTGCTAATTTAAAGATGAAACTGTGTGCGAGTAATAAAACACATTATAGCATTTAGAGATTGAGAATAAAATGAATCAATCTTTTGTGGTCGGGTCAGTAAATATGTTGGCAGGGCAAGTGAAAAACATAAATCCTTGCCAGCAGAAAAGAAGTTCTTATACTGACCCTTATAATTTCTATGACTGAATATAAACATTTTAAATAAATTATGCTAGACTTTAGAGTTTGCTGTCTGCTTTTTGTAGCTTAATTGTCATTTGAAAGTAAATATGGTTCTTTTCCACATATATTTCCACATAGATCAAGTAGTAATTCTCTGTGTCACTAACCATTTTGTTAACTATATCTGTTGTTAAATAAAATACTCAGTACAGACCTTAGTCAAGATACAGGTGCCATATTGAACTTTCATCAGCTGAAATATCGTTATGTCTATTAAACAACAGAACACCACACACTGTACAGTGCTGTTTACTGTACAACCTGCAAGTTTATCCCTCACAGATGTTTTCATTTCAGAGATTTAATATGGCACTACCCTGAATAAGATCTATGGCAGTGGTTCCCAACCTTTTGGCAATTTAAAGGTCCCCCATTGAAATTTTTATATTTTTCTACTGTGATAATGACAATGTTCTCAAACCTATTTTATAAACTGGAAGTGTTCATATATTAAATTAAGTAAACGTTGATTTTCAATAAACATAATACAAATTAAAAATAATAAAACATTTATAATTAGAACTTTGTTTATGATATACATTTTAAAAAATGATATTAAGTCATCCTACAGTATGCCCCCCTTGGAGGTTTAAGTAATTTCATGTCCCAGTGCCACAAGGGGGCAAAAGGGGACATTGCCTCCTCAGATTTATTTGTGCCTCCTAAACAGGGCCAGCGCGAGAAATTGCATCCCCCTCATCTGGAATGATTTTAGCTAAAACACAATTTTGACTTAACCAAATACAATACGATAAGATTCCAGTGACAATATTTGTTTGTCCACATCAGAATCAACACGGCTATGAGACAAAATCAATCAAAAAATCACAGCAAATCAGAAGAGAGAGTGTGTGTGTGCAAACGAAATGCAGTCGTAACAAAATGTACATAATTCATAAATATGAAACCATTAAAAATACATATCTTACTGAGTGACTGTGATACAGTCTTTATCCTATAATACTCTTGTTTGTTCAGATAGAATTAACAGTTTTAATGTTCATCTTTCCTTGGCTGTCATGCAAAATTATATTCAAACTCATGTTACAAACTTTTAACATTAAATAAAAGGCATAATCAGTACCTGAGATTATCGTTTTAACAGTTTGCATGCTATTATTCTAGCCGTGATGTAAAAAACAAAAAAACGAATAGAGACCGTTTGCATTATAGAATCCCTTGCCACTCATTGTGTATAGATTTCAAGACTGGTTAGGGCAAAAACTATTAGGTTATTAGAGGGTTATTGCATGTTGTGGCATTGCATCTGGTTGATTTCTATGCACTGGTGCCCACTCTGTTAAGAACCACTGCAATATAATATCCTGGAACCCCTGTTTATTTTATGTATAGAGCCACAGCTTTGTCACAGTCACTTCATACTTTATTTGCTCCTGCTGTTGCAGTAATGCTGCTTCTTTACTTACTCACCAATTGTGCAAATTGTATAAAATGGGCCTTGAGGCGTGAAGCTGCAGTTGTAGTTGTGTGAGGAGGAGGGCTTTCGACTGGCTCAGCATTAGCAGAGGTAATGATGCAGCATTCTGCCGTTTGTTTGAGTGAGAGTCCTGACCTCACAGCTTGGGTCCTTTGAGACTCCTCTGCCCCGTTACTGTAAGCCAACTCAGCACATCCAACGCTCAGCCCCCACCACACAGAGAGAGTGACTAAGTGGAAGATAGAGATAGGTGAGGAGAGAGAGGATAAAAAAATCCAACACATGCACTTTTCTTCAAGTCCTACCTTAGTCTCTGCCATGCCTCTTAATCCTCTGCGTCAACTCTGACTTGCATTCCAGGCACGCTTGGAAGAGTAGGGGAATGTGTGGCGTAACCTCTGCAGGTAATCATGGAGAGATGAGGGAAAAGTGCAACCCTTAGGCAATTCTAGACCTTATTTAGGGGGACTGTCTTTCTTCCCAGCCCCCCTCAATCTGCCATTAACACAGCTGTCAGCACCCTTAAAAATCTGACTGGGCGATCTCGCTTCATGTTTGCTGAAAACAGCAGCCATAGAGAATTATCTTAGGGTATTTTGCTCTGAATCGTCCTCTTATCAGTCTCTAAGAAAGTTTATTAGATTAAGTATTATCCTTCCCTCTAGTGAAGGGCGGGTAGGCGTAGGCGAGAGCAGCACCATTCCAGTTAAATCACAAAAGAAAGTGCAACCAAATATGCAGCCATCACTGATATACATCTGCTGATGAACAGATGCTGTTTTAATTGGTTTATTAAAAAATGTCAGTCGAACAAGATTTGAACTTGTGACCTCTCACTCTAAAAGTATAAAATAATCTTCTGGGCAGCAGCATTTTATATTCAGACAAGAGGCTGAAGCCCACAAGGCTAAAATAATAAAATCACCCCTTGTACTGCAGCATGACTATCTATTAGATGTCAACCAGTAAAAAAAAAATCTAATAAATCTAATTAATTGCATATTGTGACACTAAATTAATTCATGTAATTGCAATATTAGTGTTTGTTTTGACAAGAAAGGAATTACATCTAATTTAAAGCTAAATATACAGTATAGATATATATAGTACACACCAAAAGTTTGGACACACCTTCTCATTCAAAGAGTTTTCTTTATTTTCATGACTATGAAAATAGTAGAGTCACACTGAAGGCATCAAGGGCTATTTGAGCATGAAGGAGAGTGATGGGGTGCCGCGGCAGATGACCTGGCCTCCACAGTCACCGGACCTGAACCCAATCGAGATGGTTTAGGGGTGAGCTGGACCGCAGACAGAAGACAAAAGGGCCAACAAGTGCTAAGCATCTCTTGAGGAACTCCTTCAAGACTGTTGGAAGACCATTTCAGGTGACTACCTCTTGAAGCTCATCAAGAGAATGCCAAGAGTGTGCAAAGCAGTAATCAAAGCAAAAGGTGGCTACTTTGAAGAACCTAGAATATGACATATTTTCAGTTGTTTCACACTTTTTTGTTATGTATATAAATCCATATATAATTCCACGTGTTAATTCATAGTTTTGATGCCTTCAGTGTGAACCTACAATTTTCATAGCCATGAAAATAAAGAAAACTCTTTGAATGAGAAGGTGTGTCCAAACTTTTTTATATATACAGTATTGTTCAAAATAATAGCAGTACAATGTGACTAACCAGAATAATCAAGGTTTTTCGTATATTTTTTTATTGCTACGTGGCAAACAAGTTACCAGTAGGTTCAGTAGATTCTCAGAAAACAAATGAGACCCAGCATTCATGATATGCACGCTCTTAAGGCTGTGCAATTGGGCAATTAGTTGAATTAGTTGAAAGGGGTGTGTTCAAAAAAATAGCAGTGTGGCATTCAATCACTGAGGTCATCAATTTTGTGAAGAAACAGGTGTGAATCAGGTGGCCCCTATTTAAGGATGAAGCCAACACTTGTTGAACATGCATTTGAAAGCTGAGGAAAATGGGTCGTTCAAGACATTGTTCAGAAGAACAGCGTACATTGATTAAAAAGTTGATTAGAGAGGGGAAAACCTATAAAGAGGTGCAAAAAATGATAGGCTGTTCAGCTAAAATGATCTCCAATGCCTTAAAATGGAGAACAAAACCAGAGAGACGTGGAAGAAAACGGAAGACAACCATCAAAATGGATAGAAGAATAACCAGAATGGCAAAGGCTCAGCCAATGATCACCTCCAGGATGATCAAAGACAGTCTGGAGTTACCTGTAAGTACTGTGACAGTTAGAAGACGTCTGTGTGAAGCTAATCTATTTTCAAGAATCCCCCGCAAAGTCCCTCTGTTAAAAAAAAGGCATGTGCAGAAGAGGTTACAATTTGCCAAAGAACACATCAACTGGCCTAAAGAGAAATGGAGGAACATTTTGTGGACTGATGAGAGTAAAATTGTTCTTTTTGGGTCCAAGGGCCACAGGCAGTTTGTGAGACGACCCCCAAACTCTGAATTCAAGCCACAGTACACAGTGAAGACAGTGAAGCATGGAGGTGCAAGCATCATGATATGGGCATGTTTCTCCTACTATGGTGTTGGGCCTATTTATCGCATACCAGGGATCATGGATCAGTTTGCATATGTTAAAATACTTGAAGAGGTCATGTTGCCCTATGCTGAAGAGGACATGCCCTTGAAATGGTTGTTTCAACAAGACAATGACCCAAAACACACTAGTAAACGGGCAAAGTCTTGGTTCCAAACCAACAAAATTGATGTTATGGAGTGGCCAGCCCAATCTCCAGACCTTAATCCAATTGAGAACTTGTGGGGTGATATCAAAAATGCTGTTTCTGAAGCAAAACCAAGAAATGTGAATGAATTGTGGAATGTTGTTAAAGAATCATGGAGTGGAATAACAGCTGAGAGGTGCCACAAGTTGGTTGACTCCATGCCACACAGATGTCAAGCAGTTTTAAAAAACTGTGGTCATACAACTAAATATTAGTTTAGTGAATCACAGGATTGAAAAAAAAAATGTTTGTACAAAATAGTTTTGAGTTTGTACAGTCAAAGGTAGACACTGCTATTTTTTTGAACACACCCCTTTCAACTAATTGCCCAATTGCACAGCCTTAAGAGCGTGCATATCATGAATGCTGGGTCTCATTTGTTTTCTGAGAATCTACTGAACCTACTGGTAACTTGTTTGCCACGTAGCAATAAAAAATATACTAAAAACCTTGATTATTCTGGTTAGTCACATTGTACTGCTATTATTTTGAACAATACTGTATATATACATATTTTTCTTAACATACTGTTATTCATTGACATGCACTACTGTTTAAAAGTTTGGAGTTGGTACAGTTTTAAGGTTTTTAAGAAGTCTGTTGTGCTCATCAAGGCTGCATTTTTTTAATAACTTTTTAATGTGACATTACGTATTTGGCAAAAACTCTGGTGTCATCTAAAGTCTTCATAAGTGGCGACGTCGTTAGAAATCTTTGCAAGTCTGGATCTCAAGGTACAAATCAGAAAGAGAATAATTAGTGGAGTTAGTGTGCAAATGTGATATAAATTGGGAAAACTCTAACATTTGGTGAGAGTTTGTAATGTGTGAATGACTTTTGCCTCGTTCTTTGCCATCTGTTCCTGATGAGTGTGGTTTGGTGAGGCTAGTTGCCTGTAGTAGCAGCTGGGGCCATGCTGACTGCTTACATTCAAAAACATTAATGTGATACTTCAGGTTTGATTCGCTCAGATGGTAGAAAAATACATTATAGCTACGGTTCAGGGAGCACGATTAAATGCATTAATTAATCACACTAAATTAGCATGTTAAATTGACAAGCTTATAAATGTAGAGACAAACAGAGAAAAAGGAAAGAGCGAGCGAGAGAGAAATGCACCAGGAAAGGATGTGGGCACAGCTTCTTTCATCAACATCTCGTCAAATGTTTTTCAAATTATCACATCATTTCAGCCCAATCTATTTTCATTCCACTCTAAAATTAAAACCTTCAAATTTGAAGCCTTTCCTAGTGTGATTTTTCATACATACACGTATAGCAAGCCCTCCATCTTCACACATCTTTGAAGTTTCTTTATCTCAGATTGATATGTTCACAGACAGCACTGCCTATATTCATTAACTCTAATTAAACATTTCACCTGTGTTCTCCAAACCAGGTGATGACAGACAAGCGCCTTGAAGTGACTGGTGTGCATGTTTGTTGTGATGCAGGTGTGTAACAGGGTTTTTGACCCTACTATGTTGCACTGCCGCTCACACTGGTTGAGATCGATGGAAGCGTTTGACGAATGCCCCTCAGCCGTGACATGCTTGAAAAGAGGATATTCTCTGTCCTTCTCATTAAAGTGCAAAATGACTTGACATTTACATGCAGATTGGGTGCCGGCTGCCGCTTTGCAAAAGATAACATTATTTTAGAAGAAGGTTAGGGGAAAGTGGCAGTGTGTGTGTGTGACGGAGGGTTATGTTGAGGAGAGAGGAATGAAATTGTTTAATAGTTCTTTTATTTTTTTAAAGCTTTTAACAGCAGTCACCTTATAGAATTTTGACTATGACAAATATGTTTTATAAACTATAAGGTGTTTCTCTCTCTCTCTCTCTCTATATATATATAATTATTTTTTTTTCTATAAGTTTGTTGTTTGTTCCATTTTAACACCTTGACTGATTGTGTTTGCAGCATATTTCATTCAGTTTTGTAAGAAACTTATGTATTTTTGGCATGAGAAAAAGTGTAAAATATGTTGATTTGTTTCACAAACAAAGAGTCTCTTGCAAGCAATTCAAACTTTCAGTTGGATTTCATATGTAGCCAATAGCCAAATTTATGCTTTGATTGCGTATTATGCTGTTTCATTTGAGCATATGAACAGGCAGTCAATTAAAAGACTAATTCAAATAATTAATGCACAAGGCTGTCTACTCTGTCTCATTTGTCTGTTCAAAAAGATTTAAACTTGGAAATAAAAATGGAAAACAAACAAACACACTTGGAACTTTAATTGAGCCATTAAAAAATAACTGGTTTAAAAGAGTCTTTTTTTCTCCAAAATGGATATCCAAACTTACTTTGTATTTGTAATGTGTGTGGTAAACACGGCACACAGATTATATCTAAAAATAAATAAATAATACACATATGGACATGCAAAAATGTGGGTGTATGTGTTGGAAACTGTGTGTTGAGTCAAATGAATGCATCACAGTGATTTTACCCTTTGCAAGTAATCTCCTTGGCATGTGGTGGAAGCTCATTTGCCCAATGAGGCAAGTTTGCTTCTTGGCAATAGTAAATCGAGATCTGAATCTATCACACTGAGAATGAGGATCAAGCCCTTGTCAGAGAGGTGAATGGCTCCACAGAGAGCCCTATAAATCTAGAGCAGTAGGGGCGTAGAGGTGGGACAGCCCCTGTCAGATCAATCTGAGGTCAAACGGTGATGTATAGTTATATGACAGTGAACTGTTCTTGTGCTCTGTGTATGACTGACACACACCTATCAACTGATTCTATGGATACCATATCTCATAATGTCCCTACTCTCTGGTGTTCATACAGCATGAAATTCTGTTTAACTTTACTTGTGTGTGTGGTTTTGAGTTCTTTAGTATGGCAGTGCAAGATTGGCCTGTGATATTTTAGCCTTAGTAGATGAGTTCAGTGCATGATGGGAAAGAGAGAGAGAGAGAGAGAGAGAGAAAACAGGCAAGACACTTTCACTTGGTCACACTGACAAGTCCCAGCATTCCCCTTGACACACATACAAACTCATCGGAAAGTGTGTGCTCTTGTCCTTGAGTGGACACAAACGTCAGCGAGGAAAATTGTTGCTAAATGCCGACACTTTCCCTCTGCTCTCTTCTCTCTCTTTGTGTGTGTGTTTATAAAGACAAAAAACTGTGGGTAGAATTTGAAATGCAGAATATAAAACTGCGGCAGGTAATATCTGTAATATTAACTATGGTTTCTGTCTCAAAGTCAAAAGAATAAAAAAGGTAATTGTGGGATTGAAATATTAAATAGTTTCACATTGTGAAAAATAAAACAGCTCTGCAAGAGGCAGGTGGAAGATATAAAGTCACAAATTTCAAGATATTCACATAAATTCACATTTTAGATATACGAAACAAAGTCACATTGTCACATTTAGGCCCAATCCCAATTCTATTTTATACCCCTTCCCCTACCCCTCTGCCTACCCCTTCCCCTTATCCCTTGAAAAAGAGTGTCAAGCAGGCGGGAAGGAAGTCGACCATGTGCCGCCATTTTGTAGCAGAACTTCACTTGCGTTAGCGTCCCATTGACTCCCTAACCCTCACTTTGACAGCGAATAACTTTACATCTGAGGCGTTTAAAGACTCCGTTTGTCCATTATTTATTTCTAAAGATAAACGCCAATGTATAAAGGGCTCCATTACCTTCTATGTTACATTATGGCCCCGTAGAAACAGTTTTTGTAAAAATAGGCTAACGATTGCGTAATAACCACTCGACTCTCTGTCGCATTACCGTACAGACAGGAGGAGAAGCTCGCAGGCAATTAACTTAATATGGCATACTGGCGTTACATTTTAAAATACTATACAAAATAATTAATCAGAATACTTACTCCTGCTCACTCACGCCAAAGAACTCCCCGCTCAAGCTCGCCGTCTCTGCAAGATTAACGATGGCAGTTTTTCACACACAGCTACTAGAAGATTTACATCTGTCAGACAGGTTGCTGACGTCATCAAGCTTAGTTTGAGTATGCGTGTCAGAAACGGAAGTGCTAAAAATAGCTAAAAATGGGCTTCACTTGTCTCAATTGAGTTCCAATGGGGTCGCTGTGTTCATTTCTTTTACTGTCTATGGTGTCAAGGCGTAGGGGAGAAAATATTCCCCTACGGATTGGGACACCACTACCATGACGTCACACGCCATCATTTCGTTGTCTAGCTCATACAATACACACACATACTGGTGTGCATTAGTGCCTTTAATTATCGTTCTGTATCAATGAGCTGCTTACTGACACACACACACACATATCAGAAATCGCGCAACTCACACATCCAGGAGAAAATAAACTTGTCAACGCTGCCCCACTACTTTTATTAAATACAGTTTAAATACTGAATTGCTTCATGATATTTTCCAGCGACGAGAGGATACAATCACTGTTTTTAAGTAGACTCACTCCAAAAAGATAAACGCACCGACGCGAATACACGCAACTTCCATTTCTCTTTCTCTCTTTCTCTTTCTCTCTCTTTCTCTTTCTCTCTCTTTCTCTCTCGAATAGGTAATATTTGAAAAAATGGTTTATCGATTTCTAATTGTAGGGGATTAGCCCCCATTAATGTCTACGGCAGTTATCACCCTGATCAGACATATGCTGTGGCACTATCATGCTGTCTGTAATGATATGACGTTAGCAAATATTAGCGATTTTTGGCAAACATTTCTTTGAGTAACATGAACTCACAGTTGAATGTAACATAAAATGAATTATTACTTTTCATTAAAATATTTATTTATGCCAAAAAAGCTTACATTTATGTGTCTTTTTGTTCACTATAGCAGCCATGTTGCCGAGATAATTCATACCCCTTCATTTGAAGTGTGGTCCCAAAAAATCTTCGTTGAAGGGCTATCTGGCCCTTCCCCTTACCCCTACCCCTCCAACCAAAAGAAGTTTGAGACAGGGGAAGGGCTAAGGGGTAGAATTGGGATTGGGCCTTACAACTTGAAAACATTTTATGCACTAAGGCAGTTAATTAACCTGAGAACTGCGTTTTGGGGGCAAACTTTTGAGAATGGATTTCAAATTGAACGTTTTTAAAAGGATACTGTTATCACCGTTTGCATAGTGTTATTTTACAAAGTGACATTGCCAACTACTGGCCTGGCATGCATAATACAGCATTTTAAGTCTTTTTTTATGGATCCATGTGAATGGGAATTGTTGAAAAGAGCTTCAAATTATTAATAGACTTTAGAAAATATAGAATGCTTCCCAAACTCCTTTTTTTTCCATATTTGACCACCCCATTATTTGAGACAATGTTGCTATACGGAAGAATGTCAGCAAAGATCTAGTGTTTTTCACATGTTTGGCATACACTTCTTTTTTGGGGGGAATTTTTTTTTTTTTTTTTTATAGAGTAAGTACACAGCTTTAAGTCATTAACATGAAATATTTGTTGACCAAAAACCCGAAGGGCCAAGGGAACTCACTTTAGTTTCACATTTTCACATCATTTGAAGTTTGCAGTCAACATTAAAAGTGATAATTACAGCTCAAATCAGCAGTCTGTTTATTTCACTGTACTTCTAAAAGGGAAGTTTATGAACTTCGCTGCCTAATTTTGGGAAACCCATTAACAGACGATGTTTTAGACTACACAAACTTTTCAAATAAACCCAAAACACAGATTGCTTATTATCTCTGCTAATTCTAAATGAGAAATTTCACACTAACAATAATTGTTTTGAACAAACTTTTCCAGAAATCACAACAGAATTAGCCATCTTGAGTAATGTCAGCTTTAACTTCTGGCACACATGGTCTAATTGATAGGGACTGACACACTGCCCAGTTACTGGTATATTAGAATTGATTATAAAGCGTTGCAGACTTGAGTGTCCGTGTGGATTTGTCACAGTAATAGTTTGTATTAGATGGTGCTGATGAATGCAGCATGCGTTTAGCCGATGCTAATGGAGTTACTTTTGTCCGTTTGGCACTGAACTCCTGATTGAATCAACTGGATGGAAGGTCAGGGACTCAGGGGAGATGTGCTATTAATTTGCATTACATGTTTTATGGGTAGAGTGAAAAGTTTAGTTGCGTGTGCAAGTGTATTGCAAAACAAGGTTTTTAATTTTGCCCGATGTCACAGCCATGATGAAAGGTCATTGCTATGTTATTACTAAAAGTGTTTTTTTTTTTGGTGGTTGTTTACTCCCAATCAAAAAGCCTGTCAAGACTGATATTTAGGTTCTTTTTTGCTAGCTTTATTGTCTGCCAGATGAAAACGGTTAGTCTGATTGCTTTAAAAATGTGCCTTGTTCTTGAGAGATGTCCTATTACATGACTTGAGGTATCATTATGGTTGAAACTGTGTGATTTTATTTCATTGTAGGGAAAGGGAATGAGAGCTATGGGCTGTCAAACCTCTAGAAACCTCCATAAAAATGGTCCATGCAACTTGTACACTATATTTTAGGTCTTTTGAAGCCATTTAATAGATTTCTGTCAGAAATCTTATATTTAAGTCATCTTTGTCCTGATTCTTATATCTGTCACCTTTTTATGGGAATCAGTAAGAAAAGTACAAATGTTTGATTTGTAAACAAATCCAGAACAAAAATGGAACCAGTCCATATGATTTCTTCATAATTTGATCCTGTTCTTATTGATTCTTTGATTCTGAACAGTTAACAGTCAATGAATAAAGACATATGGCTTGAGAACCCGTGAATATAGGGCTACACAATTAACTGAAATAAAACTGAAATCACAATATGGCTTAGTGCAATTGTGAAACTGCTGCAAAATATATGCTCTCTGTTTTTTAGAGTGAGGCACAACACTTGAGCTCAAGAACCAGATTTGTGATTATTTTGTCATGCTGTTGCTTGACAGCATGATAAAATGTAACATTTACATGCTATTATTTTTTTTCAGGATAATATTCAGAAAATAACATTTTGTGTTCCACTGGAAAAAAAAATGTTGAGTGAACTTTCTTTAATGAGCTTTAATAATATTATTTATTTATTTTTGTGGCAAGCATCACTAATAATTATTACTGTGTTATAGCGAGTGCTCTGTATGTGTGTGTGTGTGTGTGTGTGTGTGTGTGTGTGTGTGTGAGAATGATGTGAGTGAATGAGAGAGGAAGAAGTCTCTCTTCATTTCTGTCATGAAAAGGGTCTCCATGGGGCTGAAGAGAGATGAGAAGAGGAGAAGAAGGGGACAGAGAGAGGGAGGGAGGGAGAGAAACAAGACTATTTAAATCCATCACCTTGAGCAATTGTCAGTACTGCAGAAGAGGAGAGAAGAGGATCGAGGGACCCAGAGAGGGAGGAGATGGAGGAGTGGATCTTGTCCTGTGATTCATCCCTCTATTGGGTGAATTAAATCTCAGTCAGTTGGTGAGCAAACAGATTTATTTTGAGTGGGAGGCTTGGGTGTGGGTGTTGTGACCAGACTAAGCTGTACTGAATCAGCTAGCATGGGTGGGGCATGCTGTCAATCACCCTCACATCTACCCTCAACATGATAATGACTATCCCTCAGTCTCTCGCGCACACACACACACACACACACACTCGATCATCATGCTGTTCCTTTTAGGACGGCCTGTTTTCATCAGCCCCCTGCAGATAATAGGAGAATAGGACAGCTGTCAGTCACAGCTTTAGTGTAAGAGATGGATGAGTAGGCTATATACACGCAAACACGCAAATCAAACATAAGCCCTATTCAGACGGTAATTGTTTCTGATGGGGATGTAAGGTAATTGTACATTTTAAAGGGGCTTTATTACCGTATTAATTTCCTCCCCACCATCTGCTTAAAAATTTCTGGACAAATTACCTACTCTTCTCTGACAAAGATCGAGGTCATGTGGTAAATTAATTGCCTTACGAAATCACTTCTCTGGGCTTACAAGAAGGGATCAATCCAAAAGACATTTTGTAAGTCCTTTTTGACCACTGCCAAGTAGTGTACGGTAACATACACTAATTTAAAATATGGCCATATGAAGACTGTTTACATAAACATATGAACTTAAAGTCACTGCTCCACTACAGTGAGTGAGTTTTATATGAAAAATTACAAAATCAAATATTACAAAATACAAAAATAACAACAACAACAAAAATCCTGATAAAAATGTAAAATAAAAACTACTTAAAAAAATGTAAGTGTAATATGAAAATGAAAATAGAGAACAAAATACTGTGTTATTTTTAAATGGGACTTTATTGTAATAAAAAAAAAGAAATATTTAAATATTATTACATTCATCTGAAGTAAGGCTTTCACAACTCATAATTTTAGTAGTCAAACAAATTACTGAATCAAATATTTACCTCATTTAAACAAGAGTTTGCATTAACTTATTTCCGATTATTTCCACATTTTAAAATGACATCTGCCATTTTGACTGATTAAAACTACATTTTTAAATGTGATGTTTAAATAATCAAAAATAAATAGTGATATTATTTTACTATTAAATTAAATACGAATGAATTAACTATATTATTTATTAATAAAAGACATTTTGTTTATAGCTGACAACCATTTGACTGACCACATGAGCAGCGTGTTGCCAGGATCATAGGATCACAGAACTTACCCCTTCACCATGAATAAAGTGCCATCTGAATGCATGAGTTTTATCCCTGAGCTGCCTCGCAAATTTATTTTTACACATGTCCCCATGAGAAACAATTATCATCCGAACAGGGCTACAGGTTCATTAGAAAAATGTGCCTCTACCTATACATACATACATACATACATTTGCATACAATTCACTGCAGTTTCCAGCTTCTATGAACAGTAGCTGCAGTAAAACACCAAAAACTTTTAATCCTTTTCACACTAGTTATGATCACTGGGGTAGATTATTGTAGGTTATGACCTGGAACGCATTTACAATAATGCACGATTAGTAAACAAACACCATTTGATGTTTGTATCTCTTTGTATCAATTGATGTTTGTATTTATATCTCTATTTATGACTTTTCTGACATTGTAAACTAAAAAAAAAAAACCAAAAAACAAACAAACAGGGAAATAGAAATTATAATTACAGACTTGTTGAAGCAAGCTAAAATAGTCAGTTTAAATTGTATCTCATGTATGCTTTTGTTAGTACTTTTGGTAAGGTTTTACATAAACATGTTTTTGCTGCCAACCTCTGGACATTTCTCTTTGAAAGTGTTGTTAAACCTGTAAGAAGCAATGTAATATAATTTAGCGAAATTTGACCAGAGGCATATTTTTCCCGTTAAGACCAGTTTGCACCTATAATTTCACCCGTGTTCAAGCTCAAACAGCATGTCTAGTGTGGGAGAAGAACACTTTATGTATGACATGCTCTTCACAGCAAACATGGATGCTTACTGAGTTCAGCAGAAGTACACTCTGTTTTTGCTTTTTTTGATAAGTTAGTTTACGTCTTTACCTCTTTCCAAAACCCTAGTGAGATGTCTCGCTGTCAACTATCTACATAGGCAGCAACCTTCTAAGACAGCATCTTGTCTGCGATGAAACCTCATAAGACACTGATATGAAATGCTATTCATAGGCAACAACTTGGTTCAATGTTATGGACGTGATCCCCATATGAAGCACACAACAAACTTGACTAAACACACAGTTTAAAGGAGAGTTGGACACTGGCATTAGACTTTCTAAGCTAATGACTCAGTTCTCTAATGTACATTACTTTTAATTACATTTATGCTTTTGGCAGATACTTTTATTCAAGGGCCTAGATTTGATTAATAGATCAGTTCGTGTATTTCACAGGCCTCAATGATTTTTTCATACAGATACTGGATAATAATAGATTAGCCTAAGTTTCAGTACTGAATGACTTATTTTCATAATTAATATTTCCATTTGTCAGCTGGATGCTTGAATGGCGGTGATGATGATGATGATGATGATGATTTTAATAGTGCATTCTGGGATTGCCTTATAAGGAAAGGATATATGCAGGGTCTAAAATTGACACCCGACAAGACAAATTATAGTAAAATATGGTTTTGAACAGTTATTGGTAACTAAAAAATATTTTCCCCATAAATAAAGCTGGAATGCAATAAATAATCAGAAAAGCTTACACTTATATAAAAATTATAAACTGAAATGTTTGAATAAGTCAAAGTACTAAAATTACTAAAACTGAAGTAAAAATCACTTAAAGCTACAGTACACAGAAATACACACACACAAACACACACACACACACAAACTTATAAAAATTACAAATCTTGAACTAATTAAACTAAAATGAAAATGAACATCAAAAATACTAAAATAACAGCTAATTAAAAAATATGTATTATTTATTTTTAATAGTATATAAATAATACTAAGGCCCAGATTTACTAACAGCTTGCGCCAGTGCAAACCATCTTTTGTCAATAAAACAGTACTGTCAGAATTTACTAAACGTGGACACAGTTATTTTTGCACCAGACCTTACTGAATATGCATTTGTAGGAGTTAACCTTTCAGATGCAAAAGTTATGGGGAGGAGAGTATTAAAATGAATTATTATTATTTACTAATGTTTGCGCTCGTCAAATTACTGGTATTTGCGACATTTCTTAAAGCAGGCATTAATTTGCGCTGCTCTAAGTAGATTGCGCTGGTTATTATGGAAATGAACTGGCTGCATCTGTGTTCTTTAATGTGCATATTGTTATTAATTCTTTTATGGAATAAAAACAATTTTATGGAATAGCGCTAATTTGTTCTGTTTAGTAAATAAAACTGGTTTCATGTGTGAGAAATCATATTTACATACCATTTTATTAAGTAATTATGACTTTTTAACTGTCCCTTTAATATAAACATGAGTGATTAGTTAGCTGCCTATTGCTTTGTGTGTGTGTGTGTGTATATATATATATATATATATATATATATATATATATATATATATATTATTATTATTATTATTATTATTATTATTATTATTATTTACATCATCAGCATGCATTTAATGTCTAAACTGTTGTCATGTTTTTGTAACATATCTTATATTACTCTTGGTAAGCAGGTACAGAGGGGGGCTGAATATATACTCTTATCAGACACAAATAAATGGAAACATCAGAGAAGAGAGGTGATGATAGGAGACAGTTCCAGCAATCAAAAGACAGATCCTGTGGATGTCTGTTTGTAGACTGGGGTCAAAACCCATATTCAATTCCCAGACTCATCAGAACATATCACTAGTCAGGCAGTCGTGTTCCACAGATCACTGGGCTAAGTGATAAGATCCGAAGCGAGAAGATCAGATAATTCAGGCATAATTTAATCTCTTAACCATGAATCACATACACAAACTCCTGTTTGTGTGACTCAGAGGACATGAGTGTTTGTGTGTTTGCAAGTGATGAAGACAGAGTTCAGTGTAGAAGCTACTTTGAGTCTATAGCCTGACTAGCAACTCATAATTTAAAGAACATAAATTATATATGGTCAAATGTAATTATCAGATGGAATACTTTAGTATTGCCCTCAAAGACAACAGATCAGTTAGACTAAATTGCGCACACACACACACACACACACACACACACACACACACACACACACACACACACACACACACACACAAACCCTGACAAACCATATCATTTGGCTAAGTATGTAGTAAATGTATTGTAATAAATAGACAAGTATACGATGCTGCTTAATTATCTATTTACATCTATTATATTATTCATTTTCAAAGGTGACATTTTCATAAACCAGTGAATTAATTATCTGGGAGAAGTGATATCCTAAAATGGATCATGGCTCCACATTGTTTCATGATGATATAGATGACATTTACAATGAGCATATTTAATTAGTTCTCTTGTTAAATATAATTGCAATAAATGAAAAAATTCTGCAGAACTATTTTCTATAAAAGGGAGTTACACTACCTTAAGATCAATAAAGTGATAAAAAAAAAATTGTGGGGCAGTGATGGAAACAACTTTTTTTTTATGTTTGTGTGTGTGTGTGTGTGTGTTTGTGTTAGTGTGTGTGTGTGTGTGTGTGTGTGAGAGAGAGAGAGAAAGAGAGAGATAGAGAGAGAGAGAGAGAGAGAACGAGAGAGCAGGAGAAATAATTAGGGAATGCTTTCAAAAGGTAATTTTGTGTAAAAACAATGGTAACAGTTTTGTCTTTTTTTGGCCTATTTTTTGCCACATTTATTTTTTTTTTGGATAATGTTATGTATCTGTGTTTTTAAATGTTTTAATCATTTTATGTTATTTTTTTCTTCATGATTATTTTACTTTCTTTTATGTAAAGTACTTTGAATTACCATTGTGTACGAAATATATAAATAAACTTGCCTTGCCTTGCCTTGTGTGTGTGTGTGTTTAGGTATTATAAGGTATTTTTAATTTATTTATTTATTTAGAAATGAACACTTTTATCCACCAATGAAACATTAAACTCAAGGATCATGTGACACTGAAGACTGTAGTAATGCCTGCTAAAACAATCAGCTTTGCCATCGCTGAAAAATATTACAAAGTGAAAAAGAACATTTATTTTTAATAATAATAACAATAATATGAATATTATATATTACTGTTTTTTTTACTGTATTATTTATCAGACAAATCTAGCCATGGTGAACTTTAGTCTCTTCTTTCATAATAATAATAATAAAAATCAACCAATCTGTATTTATATACTGTATTAGGAATTAAATAACAGTGTGCATATATAAATACAAATCTGAATACAGATGAGATTAATTATAAGAAATTGGGGTGAGCTATTTCTTTAAGTTTGCAGCATCCCTACTTTTACTTCCCAACCTTCAGCAGGTTAATATTGTTGTTCTCTATGTGAAACCGCCCAAGGCCTGCATCAGCCCGCGGGAATGATCGGCAGTCAAATTCATAACATTAAAGTTGCACAAGATATGGTATGTGTGAGTGTAAGAGAGTGTGTGTGTGTGTGTGTGTGTGTGAGAGAGAGAGTGCTACTGAATAAGTTATATAGCTGTTGGCTATTGGAAAGCAGTTGGTAAGATTTGAAGGAGAAGAAGAGAGAGCGAAAGCAGAACTCAGCAGAAAGAGGAACAGAGAGGTTGAATTGACAGACCGCAGAGGAGGGAGAGATGGAGTCATACTGCAGAAATAAGCAAAGGGTCTGATAGAGATAGAGGTAGAGATAAGGAGAGTGAAATGCCAGGGCATTTCAAAGATGGAAGGGATGAGACTGGAATGAGGGAGCCAGAGAGGGAGAAAGGGTGAGAGTGCAGCAAAGAAAGACCGATCAAGGCTAAGATGAATTGAGGCGAGGCTGCAGTAAACCAATGGATTTATGAAAGAGCCCTACATTTACTGAGCCACGTTTGTGAGTGTGTGTTTGAGTGATTGCGGTGAGGGAAAGCGATCTAAACCTCATGTCACATTGAGGTTTGAGGCTCACTTCAGAACAGGGCTGATATCTGGGTTACAATGACAGAAAACGGAAAGGGGAGAGAGATATGGGGGCAAGGCTAGTGAGACACGGAGAACATGAGAGCTGCAGCAAATTCCTCTGGAGGGATGAAAAGATACATTTCTAGAGTGAAAGAAATGAGGGGAGAAAGAGGAAAAGTGAAGAGGCTGGGTATTTTAAAAAAGTGCTAGGTGTGCAGGTAGCAAGACATTTAGACTGAGCTGCCAGGTCTGTCCAATTGATTGAAGCTAGCTGAAAAAGGATGAACTTGTAACTTTTGTTAACTCGCACTTGAATCTGGCCAGTCTAAATTTAAACTTATCTTGATCTGTATTTCACACTGTTTATACTATACTTTATCCTGGCCTAAAAATCAGTGCAGGTTTTGAGATTGCAGTCTACATTTGTAAACCTTAGGTTAACGTTCTCATTTGCATATTCATGAGGTCAGTAACATTGCTTAGGTAAACACAGCATGCGACAAGCTCGCTACTTGTTTTAATAACTACTTGTTCACGGACCTGCCCTGGTTTTCTTATGAATTTTTTTTTTTCTTTTTTCTTAGACATGGAGAACAAACACAGCATGAATGTTTCTGTGAATGTACAAAGCGCATGAATATTTAATAAGGTGCATTGAGGTGGTTTATGATTGGTTGTCTGTTGCTAAACAACTCGTACTGCATTGTTTCACACTGTACATCTTTAACCCAAGTAAAAATATTAATATCGGAAAATGTTATTACAGTTTATAACAACTGCTATCTATAAAGTGTGGATGTGCACACTACTGTTTTTTTAGAGGGAAATTATTATTATTATTATTATTATTATTATTATTATTATTATTATTATTAGTAATGTTATTTAATTTTTCAATCTATATTTTCTTCTTATCATTGCTATTTCCTTACACTTTTGTAGGCCAGTGCAATCTCAGCCTTATGTGGCATCACCTCTTTTCTAGATGTGAGAAAATGTTTATAAGAAAGCAGTAGGTGAGAAAGAGAGCGATATAAAGGGGAGGAAGATTAATAGTCTGAAGGAGTCTTGAATTAACCGGTCATTCTGGCACGTTTTATGTTCCTCATACTTTTGAAGATGGCTATATCTGAAGAGCAGCACACAGGGATTCAAATAACTGTGTTTTTTTTTTCCTTTAAGGAATATGTGACCACATCTTTGTAATGCATAATTCATCACTGCAGCAGTATATTTATTTCATTCTGGCATAAATCCAGCTTGGAAAGCAAGTAATTAATAAAATGCATAAATAATAAAATAAATTAATAATGGAGATGTATCCTGCTATTTAGTGTTCATGGGTGGCTTGGTAAAGCTCCAGAATGAGTTGTACTCAGTAATGAGTTTACCGCTTAATAAATTCACCTGTTCACACTTACCATGCCCCTAAATATGAAATTGAAATTGCTTCTAGAATGGTAGAAATGCAATAGATACTAAACAAAAAGCAGTAGATACTACATCTTAATCATACTACTGTACTTCAAGTAATGCTTTCCCATGCAATTCTAGCTGCTAGATAATTGGCAGGTAATTGCTAGTGGTTTCTAAGGTGTTTTAGTACATTTCTAGATTGCATATTTGTCGAAAAAGTCAAAAATAATAAATAAATAAATAAATAAATAAGTCAAGCTGGGTTCGTTCTTTAGAGCATGTACAATTCACTGAAAATATGATTTCCTGCTAAAAAAACAACTTATAAAAAAATAAAAAATAAAATATTACAACCTGTCCTCCAACCAATACGTTCATATAGGTCGTTTGTCCAAATCTCTGAAATGCGACCCATCAGAGCGTATACTACAATTGCGCCCCTATCGGCAAAAGGTCGTTTTCATATACATTTTTCATACTTTTTTTTTGCGCTCTGATTTGCATTTCGTGTAGCCTAGTTGGTAGATTATTGTGTAATACCTTGATATGTAATCATGCTATCATGGGTTCGAACCCAGAGAATGGACGTGCACTTAAAATGTATATGCTCAATAAATCATAATTTAGCATGATTTCTGTGAGGGTTAGGTTTAGGGGTGGGGTTAGGTGTGGTCATTCAAACGAATAAGCCACCTAGTAAAATATGTACGAATTACTGTGAGATCGGTGTAAAAAGTCCACACATTGCATTTAAATAAACATGCATTTTGATTGGTAATGACGTTATATGTCATTTCATGATGACAGACGCAACCCGATACTGTCATTATTTTTTGCTTAACTTTAAAACGTAAATGTAGGTCGTAATAAGGTGCTTGCACAAACGACCTATAAGGTTGTTTTTTTTGTTGGAGGACAGGCTCAAATATTTTTAGGGCTTTTTTGGTGATATTCTGTTTTATTTTTCACAAATTTAGTTTTATCCTGTTTTTTATTTAAATATTTTCTGATTTACATATTAATGGTTTGATGACATAAAAATTATAATAATAAATTAATTAAAATCGTGTAATCTATTGAATTCATAACACTGATATTAATTAATTAATTAATTAATTAATAAACTTGATAGGACCCTATGAAATGTTTTATGATTTTATACACACACAGACATACACACACACAGGTGCATCTCAATAAATTAGTCGTGGAAAAGTTAATTTATTTCAGTAATTCAACTCAAATTGTGAAACTTGTGTATTAAATAAATTCAATGCACACAGACTGCAGTAGTTTAAGTCTTGGGTTATTTTAATTATGATGATTTTGGCTCACATTTAACAAAAACCCACCAATTCACCACCATCTCAACAAATTAGTATATTGTGACATGCCAATCAGCTAATCAACTCAAAAAACCCGCAAAGTTTCCTGACTCTTTAAAATGGTCTCTCAGTTTGGTTCACTAGGCTACACAATCATGGGGAAGACTGCTGATCTGACAGTTGACCAGAAGACAATCTTTAGCCCTATTCGGACGGGACTAGTTTTACAGGGGGTCGTTAGAGAAATCTGCGTTTCACAGACGTACTTGGTGATTTTAACCCCGTCCGAATCTGCAACAGCTGTGTTTTTCTCACACAACCTCTGTGATAATTCCAGAGCAAATTACCTACCGTTTTTCAGCAAACTCAGTGATCCTCTGAGAAAACTAATCCCGTCCGAATGCGAATGTCTGTGATTGACGGTGATATTTTATTTCACAACGCGTTTCCTTGTGTGTTTTGGCCAACGTGAATTACCGTAGATGCTCTTACCGCGTGGATGTTTGATATATTTGCTTAGTGGCAAATAAATAATAATTAAAAAATAATACAAATAATAAAATCAAGAGCAAGATTGCGTAAACTGTTAATACCGTCTATTGTAATATCAGCATCAGGTAAGATTACTCACGTTCATTTATGTACTCAGTTACATAATGTTTTAATTACATTTAATAAAAAAAAAAATAAAAAAAAAAAAAGGAAAACAAGTTAAACTAAAGGAACCACACATTAACATGGTTTTGCTATACTTGCCATTTAGTATTTATTGTGTAATAATACTAAGGCAATCATTCTGAATGAATGCAATGCACGCATACAGAGCGCGTGATCTCTGTGACGCCCAGATGCACAAAACAGCCCCTCCCACCTCTGTAATAAACACGGAGATGTTAGTCCCGTCCGAATTGGTACATGAAAATCACAGACGTCAGGTGGTAAGAATCGAAACTCAAACGTAGTTTAGAAAACTAGTCCCATCCGAATAGTGCTTTTGACAACTTTTTTCAAGGAGGATAAGCCTTAAACATCCATTGCCAAAGAAGCTGGCTGTTCACAGAGTGCTGTATCAAAGCATGCTAACAAAAAGTTGAGTGGAAGGAAAAAGTGTGGAAGAAAAAGATGCATGACCAACCAAGAGAACCACATACTTATGAGGATTGTCAAGCAAAATAAATACGAGAATTTGAGTGAACCTTACAAAGAATGGACTGAGACTGAGGTCAAGGCATCAAGAGGCACACACACAGATGTGTCGAGGAATTAGCTGAACCACGGACAACGTCAGAGGAATCTTACCTGGGCTAAGGAGAAGAAGGACTGGACTGTTGCTGGTCTGGAGGAAGGGTGGAGAAGCTCTTAGCCCAAGTTTCTTGAAGTCCAGTGTTAAGTTTCCACAGTCTGTGATGATTTGAGGTGCAATGTCATCTGCTGGTGTTGGTCCACTGCGTTGTTTGAAAACCAAAGTCACAGCCCCCGTTTACAAAGACATTTTGTCAGTAATTAAAGCAAAAGTAGCCCCTACCAAGTATTCAGTACAGTTAACGAACATACTTTCCAGAAGGCCAACAATTCACTAAAAAAACATATATATATATATATGTATATATATATATATATGTATATATATATATATATATATATGTATATATATATATATATATATATATATATATATATATATATATATATATATATATATATATATACATATATATATATATATATATATATATATATATATATATATATATATATATATATATATATATATATATATATATATATATATATGCATGTGTGTGTTTTTATTCATATTTATTCATAATAAATATACAAAGTACACACGTATATTCTGTAAGCAAAAACTTTTGTTTTTAATGCAATTAACTGTGATTGATTGTTTGACTGCACTAATATACTGTATATATATATATGTATATATGTATATGTGTATATATATATATATATATATATATATATATATATGTGTATATATATATGTATATATGTATATATATATATATATATATATATATATATATATATATATATATATATATATATATGTGTATATATATATGTATATATGTATATATATATATATATATATATATATATATATATATATATATATATATATATATATATATATACATACTATATATATATACTATTGAACTAACTTGGTTTGTTCAAAACCCTTAGAATGAGTTGGGGTTTGTAGTTTCAAGCAGCTTGACACAGCAAATGTGACAGCTATAAGACAGTGATAAATAATGGGAATGTGGAAAAGTATTACTCATGTTTTTCCTTTGCTGATACTTTGGCTTATTTTAGCCGGGGGTAAGATGAACTGGACGCCTCACGAATGCAGTAAGTGGTCATCCAGGCGTACAAAATTAACTGACAAAACAACTGACTGATTGACGGAATGATTGACTGAATTATAGACAGATTCAATCATGTATTCATTAAATTGCAGGGGAGTGAGAGTTTGTGTAGCCATTTTAGAGCAATGAATTTTAAATAACAATGAAGTGCCTCTGCAGTAGGTTTAAGTCTTAGACTTACTTCACCCTCGAAAGGACAAAGAAGCAAATTATGGTAATGATGTTTAAATGATGAATGCCTTGGTCGCATCTCTGCTGCATAACTTCTAATGAGCAAATGAAGAGTTAGTGAAAGGGAATGAGGAAAATGGAGAGTTCTACAGCTTAAGTCTGTGCTTTTTTTTCTTTCTTTTTTTTTATGAGGAGTAAAAGGTTTCTTCCCTCATGGTCACATGTAATTTCACTTGAAGGTCCTCTTTTATAGGTTGGGCACTGCTCTGGCCAAACGTCAGTAATATGTAATACAATAATAATCTAAATGAACATTTAACTTTTTAACTTTTTAACTTTTATAGTACACACTCTCACATGTACTGCATCAAGAAGACTGTGAGGACTGTCACTATGTACTAGCCAATTTTTTGTCTGCATCAAAGGTATAACGCTCTCAAAATTAAAAATGCCATTTTATAGCCCTCGTGTTGTTCCAAATTTGAAACACAAAGGTGATTTTATCTTATTTTATTGTACTGTATTTTTTATGTTTCAGTTTTATATATTATTATTATTTATTTATTTGATTTGATTTAGATTTTTCTGGCCACTGTAATTCTACATAATGAAAGTAATAGAAACTTGGCCTGTCAAGATCCGAAATGACAAAAAAACACATGACCGTGACTTAAGATATGAGTGACACACCAAAATGAATATAAATAATAATAATACCTTATATTTCTAGGCGCCAGTCACTAATAGCTATTGTAACCAATACGTTTTAATCTGAGTTTTGAACTCTTGTCAAAGATACTCCACACAACCCCATATGATGCTGTATACAGATGTGCTCTTGCCAGATCTTTGAGCAATGCCAAGTTGCCAAATACACAATGTTTATTACACACACAGGGACGCGCAACAGCCAACAGACATGCCAATTATTACAAAGTAAAGGATTACAATGTAAAATATTATTATTATTGTGTAGGTTACATAAATATAAAAATGCCTACATGGCATAATAAATATTCATTGCATGTATCATCACAATTAGGCTACCTATTTGCTTGTGCACAAGCAGCTCTGATTTCTCTCCAGAGAAGCAATCAGTTTCCCCTGTCATTAAAGAGCAAAAGTGGATTTGGACAAGCACTAAGTGCACCTATGCCTTGTGCTTTAGACCATGCACTTAGATTGTTAAAATAGGGCCTCTAACAATGTTATGTAAATGGAAAATGAAAAATAAAAATCAAATAATAAAATTAATGAAATATTAATGCCTAATAGTCCCAATCACCATTCACTTACATTATACTTAAAGAGAGACCAGTATACTGTATTTGTAAAAAAAAAAAAAAAAAAATCTACTTTTATGTCCCATGGAAGAAAAGTCATATAGGTTTTGAATGACATGAGGGTGATACAATTATGATTTCTTTTTTGAGAAATAATAACACAATCTCTTTAATTGTGATTATTATCACAGTTTATATTGAGACGCTGTGATTAGAAAGATGGATGAAGAAAAAGGTGTTAACATAACAGTAAGGGAGGCAACATGATGCACTATAAGAATTTGCAATGTTTTACTGGTAAAATAATTTTTATACCTTCTATTTTCCACAACATTTTACATTTAGATTCAAAAATCATTGTATAAGAACACAAACACACATCGTTTGCTAAATCAATGACACCAACAATATGCTATTAAAGATTCTCTCCTGTGTAACAGAACACCATTGACTAACTTATTACTCATCTCTGCCTCTTCCTGTTCTCCTTCTCCCCCATGTTTTCTCCATCTCTTCCTCTGTGATCATGATGGATTGGCCCATGCCAGGGGCCTGAACTCTTAACCGCCATTGGTTGGCCACTTGGCAACTTGCCGATGTTTCTGTTCCTGGCACGTTTGAGTCGCAGATCTCTGTAAATGAGCTTCTATCCAGGTTATATGAATATAATAAATATGTATATCTCCATAAATAAATGAAAACACTCATGGAGGGAAAGTGACTTATGAAAGAGTAATGCATCATCCACTATGTGATCCAGAGAGAGAAGGGGGACAGTGTATGTGTCTGTGTGTGTGCAGTTGTGAGAGTACTCAGAGGCAGAGGGAAAACAGACAAGAATCATTTGCTAAACCTGATACTGTTGTAGAGCCGAGCATCAACATGTCATATCATATTGCACTGAGAGAGACAACACACTTCCTGTGGTACTGTTTTACAGGATCTTCTGTATCTCTCTTACAGATATCATGTAGACTTACTCAGGTGCAGTGGTTAGTGCAGGCCCTGATGCATTCTGAAGACATACATGGTGATCATGTGGGTTATACAGGTTTGATTTCAGTCTGTGATATATCCTGTTTTCTTGGAATTACAAGGTTGATGTGAATGAGAACTCTGAAATTCTAGCTGTTCAGATTCGCCAACTTAGCGATGTTTTCTTTCTATTGCAACAAGAATGCCAAATCGGATTCACTGTTTTGACTTTTCCACACTTTTTAAATTTATTTTCACAAATTTTGAATGTTGTATTATTACGAATGCTAAAATGATAAATATAATATATAACCACCCCCCCCCCACACACACACACGGTTCTGCCACTTTTGATGATTTGCATGACATAACAATGGTCAAGTCATGATTCATAATTTTGATAATGATTTGCCATCTAGTAAATTGTCAGTATATAATAAGTATAAAATTTAGTATATAAAGTATTTTATAACATGTTATATCGAACCAGTTAATTTAATGTTTAATCACAATGTAACAATGTTCTTAAACAGATTGGCAGATTTTATATATATATATATATATATATATATATATATATATATATATATATATATATATATATATATATATATATATATATATATATGATCTCACCATGTCTGTGTTAGAGAAACTGTCATTGCTGTCATCAGCCTCAACGCACACCAGATCCCAATTACCAGAATTCTAATAACCTGCACCTGTCGCCTCTTATTAAGCTCCCTATATCCCTGCACTCCTCTCACTCCCTCATTGGCCAGTCTACGTTCTATATGGGTGCTATTCCTGTTTCCTTACCTACAGCTTATACCGGTAAGCTAAAGGTAAGGAAACAGGAATAGCAACCTACCTCTGAGTTGGTCCAACGCTCCACTGCTCCAGTACTGTTCCTCTGGAAAACCTGAAAGAGACAACCATCAATATCAGCTAAGAAACTTTAATATCATAACATCTCAAGTCTCACAGGCTGCAATTATTTGATCAAAAATAAAATAAAAAATTTAATATTGTGAAATAAGTTCTCTATTTTAAAAAGTTACTTATTCCTGTGATGGCTAAAAAATAGATTTTATATGTATTTTTTGATGAAGCTAAAAATAATTAATTTTAATTAGTTAATTTATTTTTGTAAAAAAAAAAACAAAAAACAAAAAAAACAAATTAATATCCAGTCCTTTTGTAATCAATTTAATGCATCATTTCTTTAAAAATAAATCTGATCACAAACTCTTTGAATGGCAGTGTACATGTAGTATATGAACAATACCTGTAATGTAGTAATTATAATTTACTTTTTTTTTTTCATAAACATTTTTCATACAGAGTTAGTTTACTTGTTTGGATAATATCTAAAAAGCCGTTATAATAATGCAGATATTATAATATGTCACCCTTCACTTTCTTAATCCAGACTGCTAGTTAAGTGAAAGCTCTTTAAATACAATGCATGCTTCTATCTGACACAGGGAGAAGTAATAGAAGACCATTATTCATCGAACCAAAAGCATAGTGGACCCAATTTATTCCATCTTTGACATTTACAAGAAAGACTTCATGCAAATGTTACTGAGTCTAGTTCTTGAGCATAATAATAGAAGTGGAGAACAGGGCGCTTGAAGATTGCGGTGGTCTAACAAGCTGTGTCCCATTGCTGAGACTCTGTTGTTGAATCCCAGTGACATTAGATTGTGGTTCAGCTTTAGAAATGCAATTGACCATTTTTCCAGGAACTCGAACTCTCACGGCGGCTGAGCACCATTGGGCTGTCGACTAATCAGAGGGAAAGATGCATAGACCCGCATGTTCGTCCAACAGCAGGTTCTGCTGATGCAAGTGTATGGAAGTCAATGGCTACAGGTATCATTTGAGAGAATTGCTGGCTTATAAATAATTGACAGCTTTAAATGAAGGGGAAAAAGGCCTTTTCAAAAAAATAATAGGCGTAGTGTACTAGCAGCCACAGAGATCGTACAGACCGAGAGCATTTACATTAAACTCATTACTTTAATTTACTTTGTGGTGGTAATTTATTATGCATGTGTTTCAAAATTACAAGTTTAATACAGATCCTGAAATGAACCATGGATGGAAAACCTTAAATGACATGCCTCTTAGGAGGTCCTGCAATTATTGGCCGATTATTTAAGTATAGTGCCCTAAATAATGACTGACAGCTTTAATTGCTTTGTGCTCTCTAGTCAGCAGAGAGATGAGAGGCATTTCTGTCAATACTGACACGTTCACCTCTCCTGGGAGGATCAGTAGAGCAAAGGAGCATTTCCTCACTTTTCCCTTCCCTCTCCTCTCCACCTACCTTCTCATCTCATCTCATCACCTCACCTTACCTCCCATGCCATCCATCACAAAGGTTTTCATAGACCAAGCACTCCTTCCACCCATTTGCCATGTACTGGAGTCAGCAAGTGAAAATGAGTGTGAATTAACACATTCAAAATGAACGCAGCAATGTGCCAGGCTGGAGGTGTTTTTTTTTTTTTTTAAGAACATCAGTACACACACACACACACACACACACACACACACACACACACACACACACACACACACAGAGACAAGTACTGTAAAGTGAGAAAACCCAAGATAGAAAGTTCTCATTATGGAGATAACTGTTCTATTTAGTAGTTATAGCTTTTGATGCTTTTTTGCATCGTTGATCATATGGCACCATCCTGTACATTAAAAGAACAGGAAACATGCCATTTTGTGTTTCAAAGTGATTGAAACCGTCATGTACGCACAAGTGGTTTGATGTCACTGTCTGAGGCAGTTGAAACCACAGTATGTTGTCATTCATACTTTGATGTTCTTGGTTTCTTATTCCCCTCTTCTCGCTGCGGTTTGTTTATGCTACTTTTTGAGATCAGACTGCTGTCAATCTGTATGTGCTGCAGAAAGCCTCAGGGACCGTTTTATTGAGATGTGCTTTTAAAGATTTTCTTTAGATTTCTAATGCCTTACAACAATTAATTACAATTTTAGGAAGGGTTGGAGGAGTGGGATAGACAAACAAACAAATAAATCTGTCCAGTCCAATTTATCTTCAAATGAAATGACATTAAAGGAATGTTCTGGGCTCTATCAAAATCACACGCAATCACTCAGAATAATCACAAAGTACTCACAGTCACCTACAATGACTCATCATCGCACACACAGTTGCCCCATGGCTGGTGACATACAATTTGTCAGTCCACACAAAACGCAACACAACTACAAGACATAAAAAAAATAATACAACTCACAGCCAGTCTTACAAGCACTTGGACAAACTCTCTCTGTATATGCTCACTTTAAAGTACATAGGCTACTTTGTCTCGGAATAGACTCATTTTCAAGGTCTGAGATAAATTGTGGCTATCACGGCCTATATACTGTAGTCTATGGTTAATAATGTAATGCATATTTGTAGGTGTGCTCTGTGGACATGGAAGTCTTCTCGGTTTTATTTCTACTGTTCAGTCTCTCAAGGTCAGGTGACCGCGAGTAAAAACATGAATGTACTGCTTTATAGAAGAAACTGAAGTTCTCAGCAGTGTTTGTTGGTGACAGGATGTTTGCTTACAGTATATTGCTGAAACAGTATTTCATACTTCTTTTTACCGCACCAAAAAATAAAAAAGGACTTTGTCCTGAGTATATCGTGGTCTTTAAAGTCATATACAGGAACATGCAAACTCAAATTAAACTATTTCAATATTATACAAAACACAAATACCTGAGCTGTTTCAGTTGCATATCAGAAATAGTAATCATTAAATGGGGTCATGAACTGCCTTTTTTGCCTGTTTTTTTTTTTTTTTTTGCACTCTTCTCTGAGGTCCACTTATAATGTTACCAAGATTTTTACATCAAAAAAACATCAGAATTGATAAGTAATAGGCTATTCTGTCCCCCACAGAATACTGTGTTTGAATTGGCATGCAGAATGTAAACTCGGAGCTAAATGCCCACTGCTTTGATTGGCTAAAAATTGTGTATGTTTGAGAGCCAAACGATCTGTAACAAAGCAAAAGTGACCATGTTATAAAAACAGTTACTCACATTTGTGTGATGTGACATTGTTGTGTTGTCCCTGTCAGATCCAATATAGTCGGCACATTCTCTTTTAGTTTCAAATGAACCCATGGTTAAATGAAGTAAGCAAAGGACCAAGTTCTTATTGACACGGTCTGGAACTTCATTAAAAATAAAGTTTGGTTTCTGCATTGACCTGTGTTTGCTGCTCTTGTCATTAACATACTATGTGCGTGAATCGGTGGGTGGGGCTAATGATGTATAAGGAGGTCTTGATTTTTTTCTGCAGAAGGTGGGTTCAGAAACACTACTTAAATCATAAAGTGGCACATTCCACAAGCTGTCGTTTTGCCAGACTGACCTAATATAAGCTTAAAAAAAATTAAAAATAAAAAAAATTACATACTGGTAATTTTCTGTCAGGACATTATCAATTTTCTACAGATATTTTATTTATCTTTTTTTTCTCTCTGCAGTGTGTGGTAAGCAACATAATGGCGAATTTAAATTGTATTGTACCCAGATTTGCTCTTACTGAAACAAAAGGTGTTCAAAATAGTTTTTTTTTTTTTATTATTGAAGAAATCTGAACTATAACCACTCCTTTTTTAATCCACAAAGCACTTTGTAGGCTATTATAGTACTTCAGTATTGTACCTAATGCAGTACAGATGCTAAATTTGGCTTGATAAATGTAAGCTTTCTCTTTTGATGGAGGCAGATTGCGGGCATTTAATAGCTATTGATTTTTAGCAAACACGGCTCCATTTTAACATAATCTTCGAAAATGCAGCAATATAAATATACCCTGGAACTGAGGCCTAGCTCCATCCAAAACGGATAAATTATTGATTTTCATGAGTCTGGTCTGCCTCGTGACTCTCATTCTGCCGTAATCATCTGAGGTTAATTAACTTTAATATGTTGTTTTGTGAAGAGCTTGAGCTATAAATGTTACATCTGAAGAGAGATTTATCTCAATCCATGATTCATAATGCATCTCTGTGTACTGTGTCAGTATCGCTTAGCTACACGCTGAATACCAAAATAAATGCACAGTGTTTCTAAATTGGAGTTTGTTTTATATATGCTTTTTTGTATAGTAGGGCTGGTAAACTTGCTGCTGGTGATTGCAAAAGGTTAAACCTGCAACCTAGACTTGTTAAAACAGCCCAAAAGCTGTCATATGCAACCACAAAAGAACGCTTTGATGGTTAGAGAACATAAGGTTGATAACTGGCACTGATCCCTGCTGCAGCAAAAGCCACAACATAGCGAGTTTATTATTTGAAGCTGTCTGAGGTTGTGCATCCTCTCAGTTGGTGCAATTTTGAATGGTGGCTTCAACAGATTGGAAAATGTAACCAACATCACTGAAGTCTGTTTACAAAATGCTGATTTTTGTTTTCACCAGGGTGCTGGTTTGCTCGAAGTGCAGGCGTTTTAGCCTGTCACAAACTATATCATCAGTTAACAACATCTAGGGGTCGTGTGTGTGTGTTTGTGTGCATTGGCATACAAGAAACATCCAGCAACCCCCACGGTGCACCGCTCATTGTATTATGAGTTGAAATGAAATTCTAGCTAGATTTGGCTGTCTAGGAGTATCTGGGGCTTGCGAAAAACTAGAAGTTCATCCACCTAGAACAGCAGTCCCACCGCAAAATGAACTTTACAGCTCTGATAATACACACTGTTTACAGAAGAATTAATTTAAGTGCTTTTATGTGGCACTGTTTAATACTGGAAACCCAGGCAGATATTACACTGGTGACAAATAGCAATGTTGATATGTCTAGAAAGCCAACCAATTCAATTCCTCTTAGATTTCACTATTCGCTAGAAGTATCTAGGGGTAGCTTTAGCTAGGTCAACAGCTTTGTTGTGATTTAGCACAAATGTTTTTGAACAGAGCTTCATTTTAGATTCTTTCTATACTGGCAAAACAACCAAATATTACGTCAGTGATGAGTAACTGGTGTAAGTGGAAACGAATTAGCCTAGACAAGCAAATTCTGGTTACATTTGGATCTGGTAAGAAGAGTAGGAATGTTGCTTTTATGTAATGTTTCACAAAAAATGGATAAAGTCACAATTTACCATAGTTTACAGCTTGCACTTTAAAGGCCATTTTGAAAAAGTTTGTTTCCAGCCCCCAAAATGCTGTTGCTGTGTAAATAAATGGCCAAAGCGTATACATTTTCCATTTTTAGTTGAAAACAAACCATGTATTATTGTAGTAATATTTATCATGGCGATGATTATCATTAACTAAAACGAAAAATAAAAATAGAAATATATTTGAAATAAGATGAACATCAACTGATATAAAACAAAAAATATATTTGTATTTAGCTATAACTGTAATTGTAAAAAACACACACACACACACACACACACAAAAATATTAACATTTTAAAACTATATATATATATAGCTTTATAAAGCTTTCAATTAAATTTAGAAAGTTTAGTGCTTTTGTCATTTATTATTATTATTTTTAAATATATTTCTACTATTTTTCATTTTAGTTTTAGCAATTATTATTATTAATTATTTCAGCATTATTTCAATTAACAGTTTAAAATTTTTAGTTAATATACCTAAAGGACAGACCTTGTGGGAGCGGTCCCCTTTCGCTGTTTTTGCAGGGGCCCCACAGAGTCTTTGTGTTTGCTGTGTTGGTGTTCAAAAGAAAGAAACAAGGATATATTTTCAGAATCTAAGATTGTATTTTAACTTGTTTTTCTTCTCATAAAGAGAAAGGCTAAACTCCTCACAGCAGGTAAGAGTGTGTGGGCATGCTTGAGCAAATGTAAATTTCACAAATGTCAGATGTATTAAAGTTTCATTTCATGGCTGTGGTGTTGGTCTCTTAAAATAGTCAGTTAGGACATGAATTCTAGCAAGGCTTAATTAAGAGAAGACTGCTGTCATCAGCTTGTGCAAGTAATTATCATCGTGCATGAATTTGGATGGGGGAGTTTCTCTCTAATTACCAACACATTGCTCTCTCAGATGATAATGCTATAATTTGATCTTGGAATACCTCCTGCAGGGTGGAAATGCACATAATGATGTTCTAGAATGTGTTACCTTTGTCCAATCACCTTGCAAATGGGAATTTAAACACAAAATCATAAAATGAAAAATCTCTGAGAAGAAAAGGCTGGCATTATGCATGGCCGACCCTCCTTCTTTATTTTCATCTACTTCCTCTTGCACTTCTTGTGCATTTTCTTTCTTATCTTATTATAACAATCCCAGGTCAAGAGAATTTGGAGGAGCAGATTTAGTAAGACCGTGACCCTGAGAGGCTTGTGCTGGTCCAAGTAATTACGACTGGACATTTATCACAGCACCCTCATCTTGTCCTGTAATTTCTTTCTCCTCAGCATGTGGACGGTTTTAAATAAACCCATCTTTCAAAATACTGAACCTTACCATCTGAATTTCGTGAAGTCATTACCCTTCTTTCATTTAAAACATTCACGCACACGCTGGGCTAATTTTCCAACTTGCTTGTCTCCGTTCTGCTAATACTGCTAGATGAGATAATGCTCACAATGTTATTTTAAAGGCTGGTGGACACAATAATGAGAACTCTCTCATGAAGCTAGAGGACATTTAAAGGAGTTGCTCACCCAAAAATGAAAGCCGTGTCATTCTGTATGTATGTATGTACAGTTGTGGCCAAAATTATTAGAACACTGTTATTTTCACCAGTTAAAAAAAAAAAAAAAAAAAAAAAAAAGGTTTTAAGTAAGTCATTTCTATCTTTCTCTGTAGTGTGAAAGTAGGAAATATCAGTTTACATTTCCAAAAAAATATTTTTGCCATTAATTGTAATAATCCAGTGAAATTTTGGTTTGCACAAGGAGTCTGACAGCAGCCAGTGCTGCACACCGAGATCTGATCTCAACATAATCCAGTCTGTCTGGAATGACAAGAAAAACAGAACAAACTGAGACAGAATAAATCCAGAAGAGTTGTGGCAACGTCTCCGAGATGCTTCAAGGGACCTACCTGCAAAGCGACCTGAAAAACTAAGTGCAAGTGCACCGAGGGCAGAGGCTGGTATGGTCACCCCAAAGTAAATCTATTTATGACATTATTTTTGACAGCATCCTCATTTTAAATAATTTTTACACAAGTGCCTAAAGCTTTTAACAGGAATGTAACTTTGCATGTAGTTTTTTTTTTTAAGCATCCTGGAGATTTTTTTTGTAATTGCTCATCTTGTAATTGGTTGGAGCATTTACCCTCATGTTGCGTTTAAGTCATTTTGACCCGGAGAGGTCAATAGTTAATGTTATCACAATGCACAAAAACTTGCTTGCTTTGCTAAAAAAATTGTATAATATTGTGTCTCCACTTTGTGATGTTCCCTGATAAAAATAAATGACTGGCCAACCAAACATAGCTTAAGTATTGAATTCAATCTCTTCATCATTTTGTATTCATCATTCATCTTCATCATTTTATAAGCGTAGGTTTTGTATTGATTAATTTGTAAACTAATTGTAGGCCTTACTGATCTGAGCTCAGTTTTTGAGTTGCCAAAATTATCCACAATGCTTTTCACTCAAAAGTGAGGCGCATAAGCTTGAGTCAATGAGGGCCTACTATCAATCAGTTCCAAAAAGAAATAAAAACCTTGTTACGATGAAAAGAAAGCTAGTTGCTAAAAGTATCAGAAAACAACATGGGACACCAATGAATTTCATTTCATGGATAAGAATTGCTATTTTATTGAACAAATAACACAGAATGAGGATGAGTAAATGATCACAGAATTGTAATTGATTATTTTCATTTTTTTCATCTATTATTATAAAGAAAAGTTTGACAAAAATTAACATTTGGTCATTATTTA